>NC_053393.1:304905569-305205569 GCF_905171765.1 Bufo bufo
ATGTATGTAATGTAATGATGGACAGGGCCTTTTACTAGAATACAGAATATTGCTTCCATTTATGTATATATACACACCAACACACAAACTAGTATATATACACTCCACCTAAAGAATTATTAGGAACACCATACTAATACGGTGTTGGACCCCCTTTTGCCTTCAGAACTGCCTTAATTCTACGTGGCATTGATTCCACAAGGTGCTGATAGCATTCTTTAGAAATGTTGGCCCATATTGATAGGATAGCATCTTGCAGTTGATGGAGATTTGAGGGATGCACATCCAGGGCACGAAGCTCCCGTTCCACCACATCCCAAAGATGCTCTATTGGGTTGAGATCTGGTGACTGTGGGGGCCATTTTAGTACAGTGAACGCATTGTCATGTTCAAGAAACCAATTTGAAATAATTCGAGCTTTGTGACATGGTGCATTATCCTGCTGGAAGTAGCCATCAGAGAATGGGTACATAGTGGTCATGAAGGGATGGACATTGTCAGAAACAATGCTCAGGTAGCCCGTGGCATTTAAACGATGCCCAATTGGCACTAATGGGCCTAAAGTGTGCCCAGAAAACATCCCCCACACCATTACACCACCACCAGCCTGCACAGTGGTAGCAAGGCATGATGGATAAATGTTCTTATTCTGTTTACGCCAAATTTGGACTCTACCATTTGAATATCTCAACAGAAATCGAGACTCATCAGACCAGGCAACATTTTTCCAGTCTTCAACAGTCCAATTTTGGTGAGCTCGTGCAAATTGTAGCCTCTTTTTCCTATTTATAGTGGAGATGAGTGGTACCCGGTGGGGTCTTCTGCTGTTGTAGCCCATCCGCCTCAAGGTTGTGCGTGTTGTGGCTTCACAAATGCTTTGCTGCATACCTCGGTTGTAACGAGTGGTTATTTCAGTCAACGTTGCTCTTCTATCAGCTTGAATCAGTCGGCCCATTCTCCTCTGACCTCTAGCATCCACAAGGCATTTTTGCCCACAGGACTGCCGCATACTGGATGTTTTTCCTTTTTCACACCATTCTTTGTAAACCCTAGAAATGGTTGTGCGTGAAAATCCCAGTAACTGAGCAGATTGTGAAATACTCAGACCGGCCCATCTGGCACCAACAACCATGCCACGCTCAAAATTGCTTAAATCCCCTTTATTTCCCATTCTGACATTCAGTTTGGAGTTCAGGAGACTGTCTTGACCAGGACCACCCCCCTAAATGCATTGAAGCAACTGCCATGTGATTGGTTGACTAGATAATTGCATTAATGAGAAATAGAACAGGTGTTACTAATAATTCTTTAGGTGAGTGTATATTGTGAGACAGTGACAGGTCTCACATAGGTTAGATGCAAGGAAGGGGTGGATAGTGCGGTCCAGACCCCTATTCCACCACAGGTGAGACCAGCTGGAGGTACTCAGGCTGGTATAAAGCACCTCTCAGGGTGTCAGTAAGGGGGGAGTGTGTTACCCGTGGACAGAGGCCTGGAGGCAAGGCTGGGCAAGGCTGAGGGACCACGAGGCTGGGAGATAGCCTGAAGTTGGGGGACGAAGCGACGCCTGGGAGGGTCGCAGGGCCGTAGTCAGACGGACTACTGAGCCCCAATCCCCCACAAGAAACGCTGAACTGAAGACAGTGGGTGTACTGTGCTCTGTACAGCCAGGAGTCTGTGGGACATTGGCTGGGAAAGCCGTATTGGTTCACAGGTTGTGAACGGTGACTTAGGTGAGTAAGGAATATTGTGTTTAGTTAGAGCCTGGACGGGCGAGTGTTTATTGTTGTCTTGTTTTGCTTTTGCTGGGGTGCCACAATAAATGCACAGTTTGGACCTTAAAGCTGGTGTCCTGAAGCTGTATTATATACACTGCTCAAAAAAATAAAGGGAACACAAAAATAACACATCCTAGATCTGAATTAATTAAATATTCTTCTGAAATACTTTGTTCTTTACATAGTTGAATGTGCTGAAAACAAAATTACACAAAAATAAAAAAGTGGAAATCAAATTTTTCAACCCATGGAGGTCTGGATTTGGAGTCACACTCAAAATTAAAGTGGAAAAACACACTACAGGCTGATCCAACTTTGATGTAATGTCCTTAAAACAAGTCAAAATGAGGCTCAGTAGTGTGTGTGGCCTCCACGTGCCTGTATGACCTCCCTACAACGCCTGTGCATGCTCCTGATGAGGTGGCGGACGGTCTCCTGAGGGATCTCCTCCCAGACCTGGACTAAAGCATCTGCCAACTCCTGGACAGTCTGTGGTGCAACGTGACGTTGGTGGATAGAGCGAGACATGATGTCCCAGATGTGCTCAATTGGATTCAGGTCTGGGGAACGGGCGGACCAGTCCATAGCATCAGTGCCTTCGTCTTGCAGGAACTGCTGACACACTCCAGCCACATGAGGTCTAGCATTGTCTTGCATTAGGAGGAACCCAGGGTCAACCGCACCAGCATATGGTCTCACAAGGGGTCTGAGGATCTCATCTCGGTACCTAATGGCAGTCAGGCTACCTCTGGCGAGCACATGGAGGGCTGTGCGGCCCTCCAAAGAAATGCCACCCCACACCATTACTGACCCAATGCCAAACCGGTCATGCTGGAGGATGTTGCATGCAGCAGAACGTTCTCCACGGCGTCTCCAGACTCTGTCACGTCTGTCACATGTGCTCAGTGTGAACCTGCTTTCATCTGTGAAGAGCACAGGGCGCTAGTGGCGAATTTGCCAATCTTGGTGTTCTCTGGCAAATGCCAAACGTCCTGCATGGTGTTGGGCTGTAAGCACAACCCCCACCTGTGGACGTCGGGCCCTCATATCACCCTCATGGAGTCTGTTTCTGACCGTTTGAGCAGACACATGCACATTTGTGGCCTGCTGGAGGTCATTTTGCAGGGCTCTGGCAGTGCTCCTCCTGTTCCTCCTTGCACAAAGGCGGAGGTAGCGGTCCTGCTGCTGGGTTGTTGCCCTCCCACGGCCTCCTCCACGTCTCCTGATGTACTGGCCTGTCTCCTGGTAGCGCCTCCATGCTCTGGACACTACGCTGACAGACACAGCAAACCTTCTTGCCACAGCTCGCATTGATGTGCCATACTGGATAAGCTGCCCTACCTGAGCCACTTGTGTGGGTTGTAGACTCCGTCTCATGCTACCACTAGAGTGAAAGCACCGCCAGCATTCAAAAGTGACCAAAACATCAGCCAGGAACTGAGAAGTGGTCTGTGGTCACCACCTGCAGAACCACTCCTTTATTGGGGGGTGTGTTACTAATTGCCTATAATTTCCACCTGTTGTCTATCCCATTTGCACAACAGCATGTGAAATTGATTGTCACTCAGTGTTGCTTCCTAAGTGGACAGTTTGATTTCACAGAAGTGTGATTGACTTGGAGTTACATTGTGTTGTTTAAGTGTTCCCTTTATTTTTTTGAGCAGTGTATATATATATATATATATATATATATATATTTAGTATAAAATACAATCATTAGGTCTTAGGCCTAATTCACAAAATATAATTTTTTTACTTTATTTTATTCTTTTTCAAAATTTGGGTTTGGGGCGGCCCTGTTGTGGTTCCTTCTCACTTTAGCAAAGGTGGAGACCGCATGTGGCCTTCCCTTGTAAAAAGGTCTTGTGCCATTAACATGGTACCGGACAGATTGATGAACATAATAAAAGTTTTATATTTTATTTTATTTTTGGCTAACATACGGATTTAGGTTCGAACATAGCGTTGCCCCTTGTCCTGGAAAGGATGCCTCATTTTCGTGTTAACCTCTCTACATGATTGGGTGTTACTGGCGTTATACTCATCAGTGTGGTAATCCTGTTTTGTGAATGGAGCGTTATTGCCACATGTTGATATTGATATATCCATTTATCATTTTTGTTAATTCTTGACAAATATGTAATGATAATTTGCACATAAAAAAAACACTACTATAAACTTTACAATATAAACTGTGGAGTAAATAAAGTTCTTGAATAAAATTCAAACTCATTTCTGTGGTTGTGATCATGTGACCGCTTGGACATGATGCGGTTTTGGCTCAACTTGCGTTCAATTTATGCTGCGAACACTGTACTTTTTATCATGTGAACGCCCTGTGTTTGGACACTCACGGCCTTTGTGCATTCCACATTTGATTTTAACACGTAATTGCATCACAACCTACTTTCTGTAAGGCGGAAGCTATGCTCCGACATGCACTTTTAACAAAACGGGATGCTATATCTGATCCATGCTGGTTAGTTCTTAGCCCACTCCATTATGTTTTTAATAAGAACACCTTTTTTTTTCAACTATTGGTTTGGGAGAAATTTTCTAAAATTTACATTCGGATGACTGACGCACCTATTATTATCCACCTTCTGTTAGTCAAGTTATTACTCTTGTAATTTTTTTTTATACTTGTATATTATGTACATTATTTTTAACAGAGTAATTACTTTATAGACACAGGACGATTCTGGAAAATTTTGGTAAATGACTGTCATAATATGTTTCGATGAAAAATCAACAGATTAGAAATTTAGATTTTTACTTGCCACTATTCTATTTTGGCACTGCTTGAGAGAGGTCCAATTGTGTGGATCAAAAAGTCAATTTTTTACTAATACATATGGCAGTGGCACATTCCTGGTAAAACTTTCTTGCTGCAAAATAAGAACATGCAGCTGTCTGTTCCTGCTGAGTTAGGACGAGCTATGTGTCCGACTTAAACTACACCGTAAACTTAAAATCTCCTTGATGCTGCTGTTGTCGTCATGATTCTTCGTAGCTAGCTATGGGAATGCCTCATACTACACCGTTACCTTTACCGGCTGCTGTTGTCCTGATCAAGCTGAGTTATTATGTGTAGGCCTCATACTACACCATTACCTTTACCTGCTGCTGCAACTGTATGTCCTAATCCTGATGAGTTTGACACTGTACTAAAGGGTCATTACTGAAACCTTATAGTTAGAAATTATGCAAACACAGAACAATATGAAAGAATGTAGGCAGACACTAGAACAGAAAAAAATATATATTTATTAACAAACATGCCTCTATGGCAACTTTTTTAGTTGGCTATAAATTTTAAACATGTCCCTCATCTGTTTGAGGTGCTGCGCCTTCATCTTGGCCATTAGCCACCGCATTTCTTGCATGCGATCATCATACTCCCGCTGAATCATCCTAAAATTTTATTTTTTAAATACATCAGCACTGTTAGGATAAAAAAATATATGAAACTTACTTGCAATTCAGATTAAGTGGCATAGATACATAATTATATTGCTATGTGCACATATTTACCCTCTTGGCCAGGGGGATGTAACAACCTCCTCTTCATCGTCATCATCATGAGCGGTGGGGGGTTCTTGTGGTGGCAGGGAAGGTCCAGTTTCTTCCAACTCCACCTCTTCGCCCACATCAGGTGTGTCTGTCGCCTGATGCTGCTGCTCCTGGGAGGGTCCTCCCTCCTCTCCCCCTCCTCTCCCCCTCCTCCTTGTCAGACATCACGACCACCTGCCAACGCTTGCTGGAAGCTGCGGATAGATGGAACAGGAACCCCTGTAATCACACAATATTCAGAATTTAGACAAACTGACTACTTTACTCATAACAAATGCCAATAAAGTGTGGGATGTATGTAATGTAATGATGGACAAGTCCTTTTACTGGAATACAGAATGATTGCAGTTTATGTATATACACATCTCTATGCTTCTAACACCCAACTATACACTTCATCCCCTGACATCACCCCTGCTTTACTCCAAAACACCAGCAATTGTCTGGCAGCGGGCTCTAACATCATGTCCTCTCTGTATCTTAATCTGAACTTCTTGTCTTTCCCCCCTCTCCTAACCCACCTAAACTTTATATTTTAATTTGGATATGCAGCACTACCAGAACTGCGGTGCAACATGTCGGCTGACTTTGGGACGCATTTGATTCTGACATTTCCCGTCTTCCACATATTCAATCAATTACATGATCTGGACCTAAAAAATTTCGCCAGAATCCGTCCTTTTCTTACGGTGGAAACCGCAAAAACTGTGGTTGGTGCCTTGATTCATTCTTGTCTGGAATACTGCAACGCATTACTAATCAGTCTCCCTCTTTCTAAACTCTCCACCCATCAGTCTGTCCTAAATGCTGCAGCCAGGCTCATCTATCATTCCAACCGCTACACTGATGCTACTAGCCTGTGCCAGGCACTTCAAAAGGTGCCCATCCACCAGAGAATACAGTTCAAACTTCTCACCTTCACCCACAAAGTTCTCCACAGTGCTGCACCTCCATAGATCTCCTCCCTCATGTCCATCTACTACCCCTCTTATGCTCTCCGTTCAGTTAGCGACCGAATATTAATAACCTCCTTAATTTGTATCTCTTTTTCTCGTCTTCAAGACTTTTCTAGAGCTGCACCTACTCTATGGAACACTCTGCCCTGGAATATCAGGTCAATTCACAACTTCTACACCTTCAAACATGCATTAAAAACACAAGCTACTTAAAATGACTTTTTCCCAAATAAACCTGTCTCCCACCAAGTGCTCTGGCCTTAAGTCGATCCTCTAGCAGTCCCAAACCCTAAGCAGATCGGCCGCACCACTCTTGTCAGTTCAATAATGGGTTGAATCCTACTTATTACAATCAACTACCTTATGTGTCACCCCGCATTCCTCACAGATTGTAAGCTCTTGCGAGCTGGGCCCTTACTCCTTGTGTTTAGGGTCCATTCACACATCCGTGTGTGTTTTGCGGATCCGCGAAACACGGACAGCGGCAATGTGCGTTCCGCATTTTGCGGACCGCACATTGCCGGCACTAAGAGAATATGCCTATTGCGGACAAGAATAGGACATGTTCTATTTTTTTTAGGATCGGAATTGCGGACCCGGCAAGTGCGGCCCCTTAGAAATGTATGGTTCCGCAATTCCAATCCGCAAAATGCGGAATGGAATTGCGAATATGTGAATGGAGCCTTATGTTGCATACTAGCCAGTTACAGTGCCTTGCAAAAGTATTCACCCCCCTTGACTTTTTTCTTATTTGGTTACATTATAGAATTAAGTTCAATGTTTTTTTAATCTGAGTTTTATGTGATGGATTAGAACTAGGGTTGAGCGAACGCGAACTGTAAAGTTCGGGTTCGTACAGAACTTTGGGATTTTTTGACCCTGGACCCGAACGTGAACATTTCCGTAAAAGTTCAGGTTCGGCGGTTTCTTGGCGCTTTTTGAAAGGCTGCACAGCAGCCAATCAACAAGCGTCATACTACTTGCCCAAGAGGCCATCACAGCCATGCCTACTAATGGCATGGCTGTGATTGGCCAGAGCAGCATGTGACCCAGGCTCTATATAAGCTTGAGTCACATAGCTCTGCACGTCACTCTGCTGCTACAAGTGTAGGGAGAGCTGCTGGACTTTTTATGCATGCTCAGTGCACCAGCACTGCATCTGAGGTTTTTGGACATTGCAAATCACCATTTTTTGGGGGCAAACTACAACATCTGGATTAGTCAGTGTGCAATTTTAGGTAGAAATACACCCATCATTTTTTGGGGTTTTAAAAACACGATTTTTCTCAAAAAACTGTATTTTCCAGATCTGCAAGTGTTAAATTCAAGTTTAATATATACAGCTTTCATATTCTGTTAGCAAAAAAAGACTTTTTTGGCAAACTACAACATCTGTATTAGTCAGTGTGCAATTTAAGGTAGAAATACACCCATCATTTTCTGGGGTTTGAAAAACACACTCTTGACAAAAAACTATTTTCAGGCTTTGCAGCATCAGCACGTGTGAAATTACAGGCTTATATACTGCTGTCAAATTCATTTTTTAAACAAACACTCATTTGGAGACAAAAAATTTAGTTGGCAGCCTTTGATGCAGATGTCATTGTGAGATACACCCTTAATACATTTGGGTTACATTCAGAGATTTTAAATACCACCATTTGGTGCACCAATATTGAATTCAGGCCTACACTGGTTCAGGCCCTGTGAGATACCCCCTCTACATACAGGGGTTTGAATTAGGCATTTGAAATACAGCCATTTGAAATACAGCCATTTTGGGCAAAAAAATCTTTAATTGAGGCCTAGTCTGGTTCAGGCCGTGTGAGATACACCCTTTACATACTGTCGTTCTATTCTACTATTAATTAAACACCAATTTAGGGCAAGATCCTAATTTAAAAAAATATGAGGACAGCGTCAAATAAGGGACGTGGCCCAGGTTGTGGTGCTGCTGGTGGAGCTCCTGTTGCAGGGAGAGGATGTGGTCGATCTGTGCCAGCTACACGCACAAGTGAAACCCCCTTCCTCAGGTGCGAGTAGGCGACAAAACCTAGAGCGGTATTTGGTTGGGCCTAATGCTGCTCTACGAATGGTGAGGCCTGAACAAGTTCAGGCGATAGTAGATTGGGTTGCTGACAGTGGATACAGTTCCTTCACATTGTCTCCCACCAAGTCTCCTGCTGAAAGACCACAGTTGGCACCTGCAGCCGATGTCCATCAGTCTTTCACCTCATCCCCTTGCAAATCAGCCAAGCAGTCTGAGCCCCAAGTCATGCAGCAGTCTCTTCTGCTTTTTGATGACTCTGTTAACAGGGTTTCCCAGGGACATCCACCTAGCCCTGCCCCAGAAGTGGAAGAGATTGAGTGCACCGATGCCCAACCACTTATGTTTCAAAATAAGTACATGGGAGGACCATCACAGCACGTCTCGGATGATGACGAAACACAGGTGCCAACTGCTGGGGCTTTCGAAAGTGTGCAGACCGACAAGGAAGGCAGGGGTGAAGACTGGGTAAAAGATGATGTGGAGTACGATGAGGTCCTCGACCCCACATGGATTCAAGGTCATGTGAGTGACCAATGTAGTTCGGAGGAAGAGGCGGTGGTCGCACAGAGCCACCAGCACAGCAGAAGAGGGTGCAAAAGCGGAGCGGCCTTCCTCTAGACAGTACGCCTCCTACTGCCCACCGCAGCAAGGGACCGAGCACACCAAAGCCAGCTCCAAGGAGTTCCCTGGCGTGGCAGTTCTTCAGACAATGTGCTGACGACAAGCCTGAAGCGAGGCATAAACGTTCTCAACCTGAGCACAACCTGCATGACCAGGCATCTAAGTGCAAAGCACGAGCTGCAGTGAAGTAGACACCTCAAAAACCAAGAAAGGTCTCAAGGCTCCTCCTGCTTCCTCTTCTGCTGCAGTCTCGGCCTCTTCATCCACCTCTGGAGTGACAGTGCGACCTGCCACCCTGCAAACAGAGGATCTGCCAGCAACACCAACACATGGGTCACCAAGCATCTCCACAATGTCCCACGCAAGTGTTCAGCTCTCCATATCCCAAACGCTGGAGAGGAAGAGTAAGTACCCCCCTACCCACCCGCGATACCTAGCCCTGAATACCAGCACCTCTAAATTACTGGCCTTTGAAATGCTGTCATTCCGTCTGGTGGAGACGGATAGTTTTAAAGGCTTTATGGCGGTGGCTGTCCCACAGTACGTCATGCCCAGCCGCCACTACTTTTCAAGGCGAGACATCCCTTCCCTGCACATTCAAGTAGGGGACAACATCAGGTGTGCACTGCGCAACGCCAACTGTGGCAAGGTGCACCTAACTACGGATACGTGGACCAGTAAGCACGGTCAGGGCCGTTATATCTTCATAACAGCACACTGGGTAAATGTAGTGGCGGCTGAGCCTGAGGCGGATAGCAGTTTGGCGCATGTCCTTTCACCACCGAGGATTGCAGGGCGCTTCAGTTTGCCTCCTGTTGCTTCCTCCTCCTACTCTGCTTCCTCATCCTCTTTTAGCTCCTCATCCGGTCAGCGTAACACCTTCACCACTAACTTCAGCATAGCCAGGGGTGAACGACAGCAGGCAGTTTTAAAACATCTGTTTGGGGGACAAACCACACACCGCGCAGGAGCTGTGGACGGGACTTGAACAACAGACCCATGAGTGGTTTGTGCCAGTCGGCCTCAAGCCCGGCCTGGTGGTGTGCGATAATGGGCGAAATCTCATAGCAGCTCTGGGACTAACCGGTTTGACGCACATCCCTTGGCTGGCGCATGTGCTGAATTTGGTGCAGAGATTTCTTAGAAATTACCCTGACATGTCAGAGCTGCTGCATAAAGTGTGGGCCGTCTGTGCGCGCTTTAGGCGTTCTCACACTGCTGCTGCTCGCCTGTCAGCTCTGCAGAGTAACTTCGGTCTTCCCGCTCACCGCCTCGTATGTGACGTGCCCACAAGGTGTAACTCCACCTTGCACATGCTGGCCAGACTTTGCGAGCAGCAGCAGGCGATAGTGGAGTTTCAGCTGCAGCACGCAAGGGTGAGTCGCTCGGCGGAACAGCACCACTTCACCACTAATGACTGGGCTTCCATGCGAGAACTGAGTTCCTTGTTGCGCTGTTTCGAGTACTCCACCAACATGGCCAGTGCCTCCTTGAAAAAACGCTCCTAGCAATGATGGAAGAGGATGTGGCACAGGAGGAGGAGGAAGAGGGATCATTTCGTAGGGTTTCCGGCCAGTCATTGTCAAGTGGCTCCGAGGGTGGGTTCCTGCACCCACAAACCCAAGGTACACAATTGTCCAGCCAGGGCAGAGTTCTGGAGGAGGTGGAGGATGAGGAGGAAGAGATGGAGGTTGAAGAGGAACCATGTTCATGGCAGGGTGGCACCCAGGCCAGCCCATGGCCATCACTGGTGCGTGGATGGGGGGATACAGAGGACACAGACGATACACCTCCCACAGAGGACAGCTTTTCGTTGCCTCTGGGCAGCCTGTCACACATGAGCGATTACATGCTGCAGTGTCTACGCAATGACCGCCGAGTTGCCCACATTCTAACTTGTGCTGATTACTAGGTGGCCACGCTGCTGGATCCCCGTTACAAGGACAACGTACCGTCCTTAATTCCCTCACTGGAACGTGATCGTAAGATGCGCGAGTACAAGCGCACGCTGGTAGACGCGCTGCTGGTGGCATTCCCACCTGACAGCGATGGCACAGTGGAAGCACAAGGCGAAAACAGAGGACGAGGAAGAGGTCGCCAACGCAGCTGGGGCACCGCCAGCAACTCAGAAGGCAGGGTTAGCATGGCCGACATGTGGAAAAGCTTTGTCAGCACGCCACAACAACCAGCACCACCAGCTGATATGGAACGTCTTAGCAGGAGGCAGCATTTCACCAACATGGTGGAGCAGTATGTGTGCACACGCCTACACGTACTGAATGACGGGTCTGCCCCCTTCAACTTCTGGGTCTCCAAATTGGGCACATGGCCTGAGCTTGCCCTTTACGCCCTGCAGCCAGTGTATTATCTGAACGTGTGTTTAGCACGGCAGGGGCTGTCATCACAGACAAGCGCAGCCGCCTGTCCACAGCCAATGTGGACAAGCTCACGTTCATTAAAATGAACCAGGCATGGATCCCTCAGGACTTGTCTGTACCTTGTGCAGAATAGACATGTATACCGGCACTAAGCAGCCATTGTTATACTGCAGCGCAAATGCTCATGTTTGTATTTTGGATATTTCACACTCTTTTGGAGTGTACCTTAATTTTACAAAATTAAATTAAAACAATGGAGGAGGAGGAGGTAGCCAACAATGTTTTTTTATTGGGGTAGGTAGCCCCCAAAATATTGGTAAACCCAATAGACGAGAACACACATATACATGAATAACAAAAGTTTTTTATTAAATAGTCACATAAAAGACAACCAAATAGACAATAATGAATGTAATTAGTACATAGCAGTAATGTAGTGGCGCTACAAATCAGCGCTATACCAAGGTTACACCGGTACGCTGTACCCCCTTAATGCACCCCTCCTAATGTCCTAACAATGCTATGCAGAGATCAGATATCTCAACCACAGGCCAACGGAAGACGTGCATTAAACTGATCATGCAGGTGATACCATGCCAGTCAAAGCTGAGCGAAACGCGCGTCGGGGTGCGCTCACCAAGGCTCCAAGGTTTGTTCCCCATCATATATTTTTAGACTGGTGCTTTACATGCCTCATGTGGTTATTTGGGTTCCAGATGGATGTGGCACACAAGTGTGCCTGATGTTTTAGATATTATGTTTACATACTATGTCCATTAATCATGATAACTTTGACTGGCATGGTATCACCTGCATGATCAGTTTAATGCACGTCTTCTGTTGGCCTGTGGTTGAGATATCTGATCTCTGCATAGCATTGTTAGGCCATTAGGAGGGGTGCATTAACGGGGTACAGCGTACTGGTGTAACCTTGGTGTAGCGCTGATTTGTAGTGCCACTACATTACTGCTATGTACTAATTACATTCATTATTGTCTATTTGGTTGTCTTTTATGTGACTATTTAATAAAAAACGTTTGTTATTTATGTATATGTGTATTCTCGTCTATTGGGTTTATTGAGTTTGCGCTTACACATGATTTTCTCATTTCTGTTGAGGATTATTTCGGTTACAACAACCCCAAAATATTGGGACAAATAAAAAAAATAAAAAATAAAACAAAGAATCATTGCACTTGAGTGCAAGAATGTATGTTTGATGGTGGTATAAATGTCAATTCTGCACAAGGTACAGACAAGTCTTGTGGGATCCAAGCCTGGTTCACTTTAATGAACGTGAGCTTGTCCACGTTGGCTGTGGACAGGCGGCTGCGTCTGTCTGTAATGACTCCCCCTGCCGTGCTAAATACACGTTCAGAGAGTACACTGGCTGCAGGGCAGGTCAGCACCTCCAAGGCATACAGGGCAAGCTCTGGCCATGTGGACAATTTGGAGATCCAGAAGTTGAATGGGGCAGAACCATCAGTCAGTACGTGTAGTCGTGTGCACAGGTACTGTTCCACCATGTTGTTCAAATGCTGCCTCCTGCTAACACGCTCCATATCAGCAGTTGGCAGGGTTGTTGCGGCGAGGTGACAAAGCTTTTCCACATGTTGGCCATGCTAACCCTGCCTTCTGAGGTGCTGGCGCTGACACAGCTGTGTTGGCAACCTCTTCCTACTCCCCTGCCTTCACCTTGTGCTTCCACTTGTCCCCCGGCGTCAGTCGTGAATGCTCTCGGGAGCACGTCTACCAGCGCGTGCCTGTAGTCGCGCATCTTCTGATCACGCTCCAGTGAGGGAATTAAGGACAGCACATTGACTTTGTAAAGGGGATCCAGCAGGGTGGCCACCCAGTAGTCAGCACACGTTGAAATGTGGGCAACTCTGCAGTCGTTGCGCAGGCACTGCAGCATGTAGTCGCTCATGTGTGCCAGGCTGCCCAGAGGTAAGGACAAGCTGTCCTCTGTGGGAGGCGTATCGTCTGCGTCCTCCGTATCCCCCCAGCCACACACCAGTGATGGGCCCGAGCTGCGTTGGATGCCACCCCGCTGTGAACATGCTTCATCCCCATCCTCATCCTCCTCGTCCTCCATTAGGGGGCCCTGGCTGGCCAAATTTGTACCTGGCCTCTGCTGTTGCAAAAATCCTCTTTCTGAGCCACTTCTAAAAGACTGGCCTGAAAGTGTTAGAGATGACCCCTCTTCCTCCTCCTCGACCTGGGCCACATCCTCTTCCATCATCGCCCTAAGTGTTTTCTCAAGGAGACATAGAAGTGGTATTGTAACGCTGATAACGGCGTCATCGCCACTGGCCATGTTGGAGTACTCGAAACAGCACAACAGGGCACACAGGTCTCGCATGGAGGCCCAGTCATTGGTGGTGAAGTGGTGCTGTTCTGCAGTGCGTGCTGCAGCTGAAACTCCACTATGGCCTGCTGCTGCTTGCACAGTCTCTCCAGCATGTGCAAGGTGGAGTTCCACCTGGTGGGCATGTCGCATATGAGGCGGTGAGCCGGAAGGCTGAAGTTGCGCTGTAGAGCAGACAGCCGAGCGGCGGCAGGATGAGAACGCCGGAAGCGCGCACAGACGGCCCGCACTTTATGCAGCAGCTCTGACATGTCGGGGTAGTTGTGAATGAATTTATGCACCACCAAATTCAGCACATGCGCCAGGCAAGGGATGTGCGTCAAATCGGCTAGTCCCAGAGCTGCAACGAGATTTCGCCCATTATCGCACACCACCAGGCCGGGCTTGGGGCTCACTGGCAGCAACCACTCGTCTGTCTGTTGTTCTATACCCCGCCAAAACTCCGGCCTGCTGACGTTTACCCCAGGCTGTGCTGAAGTTGGTGGTGAAGGTCTGTCGCTGACCGGATGAGGAGGTGGTAGAAGAGGAGGAGGAGGAAGCCAAGTAGGAAGAGGAGGCAAAGAATGATGCCCTGCGATCCTTGGCGGCGGAAGGACGTGCGCCAAACAGCTCTCCGCCTGGGGCCCAGCCGCCACTACATTTACCCAGTGTGCAGTTAGGGAGATAGAGCATCCCTGGCCGTGCTTACTGGTCCACGTATCTGTGATTAGGTGGACCTTGCCACAGATGGCGTTACGCAGTGCACACTTGATTTTATCCGATACTTGGTTGAGCAGGGAGGGCACGGCTCTCCTGGAGAAGTAGTGGCAGCTGGGAACGACTTACTGTGGGACAGCAAGCGACATGAGCTGTTTGAAGCTGTCCTTCTCCACCAGCCTGAATGACAGCATTTCAAAGGCTAGCAGTTTAAAAATGCTGGCATTCTGGGCCAGGGATCGAGTGTGGCTTGGTGGGAATTTACGCTTTCTCTTAAAGGTTTGTGAGATGGAGAGCTGAACCCTTCCGTGTGACATGGTGGAGATGCTTGGTGACGGAGGTGGTGTTGTTGGTGGCACATCCTCTGTTTGCTGGGCGGCAGGTGCCAACGTTCCTCCAGAGGCGGAGGAAGAGGCCGAGGCAGCAGCAGAAGAGGGAGCAGGAGGCCCCTGAGCCCTTTCTTGGTTTTTAACCCCTTAAGTACTCAGCCCTATTTCACCTTAAGGACTTGGCAAATTTTTGCAAATCTGACCAGTGTCACTTTAAGTGCTCATAACTTTAAAACGCTTTGACTTACCAAGGCCGTTCTGAGAATGTTTTTCGTCACATATTGTACTTCATGACACTGCTAAAATTGGGTCAAAAAAGTTTATTTTTTTGCATAAAAAAAATACAATTTTTACCCAAAATTTTGAAAGATTAGCACATTTCAAAGTTTCAGTTTCTCTACTTCTGTAATACATAGTAATACCCCCAAAAATTGTGATGACTTTACATTACCCATATGTCTACTTCATGTTTGTAGCATTTTGGGAATGATATTTTATTTTTTGGGGATGTTACAAGGCTTAGAAGTTTAGAAGCAAATTTAGAAATTTTTCAGAAATCTTCAAAATCCCACTTTTTATGGACCAGTTCAGGTCTGAAGTCATATTGTGAGGCTTAGATAATAGAAACCTCCCAAAAATGACCCCATTCTAGAAACTACACCCCTCAAGGTATTCAAAACTGTTTTTTAACACTTTATTAACCCTTTAGGTCTTCCACAAGAATTAATAGCAGATTGATAAACAATTTTGAAATTTCTATTTTTTGGAAAATTTTCCAATATAATCAATTTTTTCCAGGAGTAAAACAAGGGTTAACTGCCAAACAAAACTCAAAATGGGTTTTCCTGATTCTGTAGTTTGCAGAAACACCCCATATGTGGTCGTAAAATACTATTTGGCCGAACGGGAGCACATAGAAGGAGGGGAACACCATATGGGTTTTGGAAGGCAGATTTTGCAGTACTGGTTTTGATTATACCATGTCCCATTTGAAGCCCCCTGTTGCACCCCTAGAATAGAAATTTCATAAAAGTGACTCCATCTAAGAAAGTACACCCCTCAAGGTATTCAAAACTGGGTTTACAAACTTTGTTAACCCTTTTGGTGTTCCACAAGAGTTAATGGCAGATGGAGGAACAATTTCAAAATTTGTATTTTTTGGAAAATTTTCCAATATAATAAATTTTTTCCAGGAGTAAAACAAGGGTTAACAGCCAAAAAAAACTCAAAATGGGTTGCCCTGATTCTGTAGTTTGCAGAAACACCCCATATGTGGTTGTAAACTACTATTTGGCTAAACGGCAGGACATAGAAGAAGGGGAACGTCATATGGTTTTTGGAAGGCAGATTTTGCTGGACTGGTTTATTTACACCATGTACCCTTTCAAGCCCCCTGATGCACCCCTAGAGTAGAAACTCAATAAAAGTGACCCCATCTAGGAAACTACGGGATAAGGTGGTTGTTGTTTTGGGACTATTTTAGGGGTAAATATGATTTTTGGTTGCTCTACATTACTCTTTTTTGAGGCAATGTAACAAAAAAATTTAATTCTAAAATTGTTTCTACATTCGCTATTTAGTTTTGTGGAACACCTAAAGGGTTAACATAGTTTGTAAAGTAACTTTTGAATACCTTGAGGGGTGTAGTTTCTTAGATGGGGTCACTTTTTTGGAGTTTCTAGTCTAGGCTACATCAGGGGGGGCTTCTAATGGGACATGGTGTAAAAAAAAAAACTGTCCATCAAAATCTGCCTTCCAGAAACCGTATGGAGTTCCCTTCGTTCTATGCCCTGCCGTGCGGCTATATAGCCATTTACAACCACATATGGGGTGTTTCTGCAAACTACAGAATCAGGGCAATAAATATTTAGTTTTGTTTGGCTGTTAACCCTTGCTTTATTACCGGCAAATAGGATTCCAATGGAAATTTTGGCCAAAAATGGGTGTTTTGGCACCGTTTTTATTTTATATTTTTAACACCGTTCATCCAAAGCGTTTGGTCAAAAGTTATTTTTATAGTGATGACTTTTACGCACGCGACGATGCCCAATATGTATGGCTCTCAGACTTTGGAGACTCTAAGCAGGCATCCTAAAACTGCGGCCCTCCAGATGTTGTAAAACTACAATTCCCACCATGCCCTGCTGATGGCTGTAGGTTGTCTGGGCATGCTGGGAGTTATCGTTTTCCAACATCTGGAGGGCCGCAGTTTGAGGATGCCTGCACTAAAACTAATTTTTTTGGGGGAAAAAAAAATTGTTTCCGTGTCTCCGAAGTCTGAGAGCCATAGTTTTTTATGTTCTCTAGTGGACTGTTGGATTATAAAAATGTTGTACTCCATGGAAGTGTGATACTCCCTGAAGCAATCGATAACGCAGAGGCCCGGATGATCGGGGCACGTGTCGCACTGAGTGGTGGTGTCCTTCCGTATCCCCCTCCTGCGACACACTCTGCACTTTTTTTGGGTTCGTCCCTTCTTTCCAGTATGGGGGACCACACCTGGAAAGTGTTGGCCAGGGACGATCCGGGCGCCTCCAATTCCCAAGGTACTCCGGCCTGCTCTTTCCCGGTCCGAAAAGATCAGGGCCTTGAGGACTGCCTCATAGAACTGGAGGAATGTCCCTGTGCTGCCAGCGCTTCGGGATAGTACAAAAGAGTTGTACATGGCAACCTGCACCAAGTAGACCGCAACTTTTTTGTACCATGCCTGGGTTTTGCGCATGGCGTTATAAGGCTTGAGGACTTGATCAGAGAGATCAACTCCTCCCATATACCGATTGTAGTCGACGATACAATCGGGCTTGAGGACCGTTGCCGTGGTACCTCTCACAGAGACGGGGTGGTGCTGTTACCGTGGATTGTGGACAGCATAAGGACATCCCTCTTATCCTTATACCTGACCAGCAACAGGTTTCCACTGGTAAGTGCACGGGTCTCACCCCTGAGGATAGGTACCTGGAGGGGGTAGGCAGGGAGGCCGCGTTGATTTTTCCGCACGGTCCAACAAGCGAACGTGGATCTGGCGGCAAGGGACCTGAACAAGGGAATGCTGGTATAAAAGTTATCCACGTACAAGTGGTAACCGTTATCCAGCAGTGGGTACATAAGGTCCCACACGAGTTTCCCGGTAACACCCAGAGTGGGGGGACATTCTGGGGGTTGAATCCGGGAATCTCGCCCCTCATACACACGAAATTTGTAAGTGTACCCTGAGGTACTCTCTCAAATTTTGTATAGCTTCACGCCATACCTCGCCCGCTTTGTGGGAATATATTGGCGGAAACTGAGTCTCCCCTTGAATGCAACGAGAGACTCATCAACCGCAACCTCCCTTCCAGGTACGTAGGCCTGCTGAAATGTGGCCCCAAAGTGATCGATGACCGGCAGGATCACCTCGGGGTGGACATGCTGCATTATCGGAATAATGCAGACATTTACGGATGGCCTCAAACCGGGGATGTGTCATGACCATACTGTACAGTGGGGTCTGGTATAGGACATCCCCACTCCAGTATTGCCTGACACTGGGTTTTTGGACTAGACCCATATGCAGCACGAGGCCCCAAAATGTCCTCATCTCGGCTGCACTGACCGGCGACCAGCCACCGGGTCTAGCAAAAAATGAGCCTGGGTTTTGAGCGATGAACTGTTGGGCGTACAGATTAGTCTGCTCCACCATCAGATTCACCAGTGGGTTACTGAAAAAAAAAACTAAAATAGTCAATTTCAGTAAACCCCACTGTGGGAATCTGGATTCCAGGATTGCCAGCAAAATCCGGAACCTCAGGCTCGAAGTCCACTGGGGGACACCAACTAAGTTCATCGGCAGGGGGCTCCGGTGGGCTTATTTGGTGGGCCGGGAAACCAGTACGAGCCCCAGGGCTGCTCGTACTAGGGTAGGCCACAGGATCCCTAGCATGTGGGGCCACTGGCTCCGCCTGGCGGCGTCTCCGCCGCCTTGGTGGCTCATCGTCATCAGATGATGATGAGGAGGATGCGGATGATAAAAGGAACGTGGGGTCATCCTCATCCTCACTGGGGCTCTCAGAGTCGGAGGCAATCTGGGCGGGCCATGGGTGTGTGTGCGTGTATGTGTGCGTGTGTGGAAAACTTTATTATATGTGCGTGTGTGTGGGGGCAACGGGTGTTCGCGTACTAAAAAAGGCAAAAAAAAAAGGGCAAGTGTTAGGAAAAAAAAGTTCAAACTTGCTGATCAGCGGTACAACGCGATGCGCTAACAGTGGACGGACGCTAAAAAGTGCCGGCCAGTCAGCGCACGCAGAAAAAAAAAAAAGTGGTGGTAAGGGGGCTGGTGGTGAGGTGGGGGGGTAGGGGGGGGCTGGTGGTGGTGGGGGTCTGGTGGGAGTGGCAGGGGGGGTCTGGGGTCTGATAGATGGATCAAAGAAAGTTTTGAATAAGTGCTTTTTTTTTTTTTTTTTTTTTCCTAACTAACTTTTCCCTTCTTTCCCTGCTAACGGTGCCTCTCTCTCACTGACCCTAACCTACCTGGGTGGCGATGGGTGCAGGAGGGTGATGGATGGGGATTAGGGGGGACTCAGGAGCTGGTGCTCGTGCAGAACAGGAAGAGGAGGGGAGAGAGGAGCGCAGGAAGTTTCAATCTCGCGCCTCTCTCCCCTGCACCAATCAGCACCCTGGACAGCAGTGTTCAGCACCAGGGCCAGCACCGCCTCTTCAAATCTTCGGACTGCTATTGGTGGTGTATAATTACGCCACCGATCGCAGTCTTTTTCCGGTTCATCGGGTCACAGGACACCCGAATGGACCAGAAACGCAGAAAACCGCAGGTCTGAATTGACCTGCGGTTTTCTGCGATCGCCGATACGGGGGGTCAAATGACCCCCCCTGCGTTGTTACGGGATGCCGGCTGAATGATTTCAGCCGGCATCCCGTTGCGATTAACCCCGTGGCGCCGGAATCCTGATTTAAAGTTAGGACGTACCGGTACGCCCTGAGTCCTTAAGGGGTTAAGGTGCTTACTTCACTGCAGCCCGTGTCTTTCATGTAGATGCCTGGTCATGCAGGTTGTGCTAAGGTTCAGAACGTTAATGCCTCGCTTCAGGCTCTGATGGCACAGCGTGCAAACCACTCGGGGGGTGATGTGACAGACTGATGGGCTTGGTTTTCATGCGCCATCTGTGCGCTTTCTGCAGAAGACTGGGTGGGAGATAATGTGAACGTGCTGGATGCACTGTCAGCCACCCAATTGACTAATGCCTGTACCTGCTCAGGCCTTACCATCCTTAGAACGGCATTGGGCCCCACCAAATATCCCTGTAAATTCTGGCGGCTACTGGGACCTGAGGTAGTTGGTACACTAGGACGTGTGGCAGAACGGCCACGTCCTCTCCCAGCACTAGAGGGTCCACTAACACCACCACGACCATGTCCGCGTCCCTTACTAGTTGTTTTCCTCATTGTTACCGTTCACCACAATAAGAAAAATATTATTCGGGCCAATGTATTGAATTAAAATTCAGGCCTTTTTTTACAGACACCTAACACTGTCTGGCTATCTATTTAGGTACCGTATTACACTAATACAGGCACACAAGTAATGACAGATTTGGTTGAATATAAATGTGAGGCCTATTTTTTACGCGCTGTGTGACAGATATACCTTTAATCACAGAATTAGACTTGTATCTGCACTGTAGCGTGTGTGTTAAGTTTTTCAGAATGACACTATCAGCACCTTGAATCTAAGATATCCTTTTTGGGATAGATTTAAAGTAGGCCTGATATAGCAGAAACTACTAATTCTGAGAGGCAAATTTGGGAATAGTTTTTCAACCCAGAACAAAAACTGTGCTTTTACGGTCACTACAAATAATTTGACCAGCTAAAACAGTACAGATTTGGTTGAATATAAATGTGAGGCCTATTTTTTACGCGCTGTGTGACAGATATACCTTTAACCACCTCAGCCCCCATGGCTTAAACACCCTGAAAGACCAGGCCACTTTTTACACTTCTGACCTACACTACTTTCACAGTTTATTGCTCGGTCATGCAACTTACCACCCAAATGAATTTTACCTCCTTTTCTTCTCACTAATAGAGCTTTCATTTGGTGGTATTTCATTGCTGCTGACATTTTTATTTTTTTGTTATTAATCGAAATTTAAAGATTTTTTTGCAAAAAAATGACATTTTTCACTTTCAGTTGTAAAATTTTGCAAAAAAAACGAGATCCATATATAAATTTTGCTCTAAATTTATTGTTCTACATGTCTTTGATAATAAAAAAAATGTTTGGGTAAAAAACAAATGGTTTGGGTAAAAGTTATAGCGTTTACAAACTATGGTACAAAAATGTGAATTTCCGCTTTTTGAAGCAGCTCTGACTTTCTGAGCACCTGTCATGTTTCCTGAGGTTCTACAATGCCCAGACAGTACAAACACCCCACAAATGACCCCATTTCGGAAAGTAGACACCCTAAGGTATTCGCTGATGGGCATAGTGAGTTCATAGAACTTTTTATTTTTTGTCACAAGTTAGCGGAAAATGATTTATTTTTTTTTTTTTCTTACAAAGTCTCATATTCCACTAACTTGTGACAAAAAATAAAAACTTCTATGAACTCACTATGCCCATCAGCGAATACCTTGGGGTGTATTCTTTCCAAAATGGGGTCACTTGTGGGGTAGTTATACTGCCCTGGCATTCTAGGGGCCCAAATGTGTGGTAAGGAGTTTGAAATCAAATTCTGTAAAAAATGACCAGTGAAATCCGAAAGGTGCTCTTTGGAATGTGGGCCCCTTTGCCCACCTAGGCTGCAAAAAAGTGCCACACATGTGGTATCTCCATATTCAGGAGAAGTTGGGGAATGTGTTTTGGGGTGTCTTTTTACATATACCCATGCTGGGTGAGAGAAATATCTTGGTCAAATGCCAACTTTGTATAAAAAAATGGGAAAAGTTGTCTTTTGCCAAGATATTTCTCTCACCCAGCATGGGTATATGTAAAATGACACCCCAAAACACATTCCCCAACTTCTCCTGAATACGGAGATACCACATGTGTGACACTTTTTTGCAGCCTAGGTGGGCAAAGGTGCCCAAATTCCTTTTAGGAGGGCATTTTTAGACATTTGGATACCAGACTTCTTCTCACGCTTTGGGGCCCCTAAAATGCCAGGGCAGTATAAATACCCCACATGTGACCCCATTTTGGAAATAAGACACCCCAAGGTATTCAATGAGGGGCATGGCGAGTTCATAGAAAAAAAAAATTTTTGGCACAAGTTAGCGGAAATTGATTGTTTTGATTTTTTTCTCACAAAGTCTTCCTTTCCGCTAACTTGGGACAAAAATTTCAATCTTTCATGGACTCAATATGCCCCTCAGCGAATACCTTGGGGTGTCTTCTTTCCAAAATGGTGTTATTTGTGGGGTGTTTGTACTGCCCTGGCATTTGAGGGTCTCCGCAATCATTACATGTATGGCCAGCATTAGGAGTTTCTGCTATTCTCCTTATATTGAGCATACGGGTAATGAGATTTTTTTTTTCCGTTCAGCCTCTGGGCTGAAAGAAAAAAATGAACGGCACAGATTTCTTCATTCGCATCAATCAATGTGGATGAAAAAATCTCTGCCAAAAAAAGAAAAAGGAGGGGAAAGGCGTCTGCCAGGACATAGGAGCTCCGCCCAACATCCATACCCACTTAGCTCGTATGCCCTGGCAAACCAGATTTCTCCATTCACATCAATCGATGTGGCTGAATAAATCAATGCCGGGATTTTTTTTTTTATATATACAAAGTGTTTGCCAAAGTATTTGAACACCGCCACCTCCTCAGCTCATATGCCTCGGCAAACGTATCTTTTACTGCAGAGGAGAAATCTCGTCTTGCAGCGCCGCATACACCGACTTGCGTGTAATCTGACAGCAGCGCAATGCTTCTGTCCGAATGCACATCAGTGCTGCAGCTAGTCGATCGGTTGGTCCACCTGGAAGATAAAAAAAACAAAACAAAAAAAGAAAAAACCAGGCCGCAACGCAATAAATTTATTAACTTTTGAACAGAACATATAAACTTTTTTTAACTTTTTTAACTGAACGTTAACTTTTTTACTTACCGGTATTTTTTTTTTTGTTTAGTTTTTTTTACCTTTATAGAACAAACCTCTCCTTCCCCATGGGACAATGTGCAAAGCGAAAATCGCCCAAAGATGTGGCGAAGTACGTTATACACTTTATCCCAGGTGAAAGGAGAGGTTTGCAGCAGCTGTGAGTAAAAGGGCCCTAATAGCCCTGTGTGCCTGTCCTGTGAGATGCAATCCCTATGCTAAGTATACCTGTGTGTGTGGTACTTCCGGAAACACTCACCAAAGCATAGGGCAGGGTGGTCAGGACAGTCAGGACAGAAATAGCGGGTGTCACGCCTTATTCCACTCCTGCTACAGACACAACATCTTTTTCGGGGTGACGGTTGGGTTGAGGTACCAGGAACGACACTGGGGAAATGTCGCTCGTGTAGACGGCTAACTACACTGGTGGATGGGGCCACGGAACCTCCTGGATACAGGAGGTTCTCAATGATCTCTTCCTGGAATTTGAGGAAGGATCCTGTTCTCCCAGCCTTACTGTAGAGAACAAAACTATTATACAGCGCCAATTGAATTAAATATACAGACACCTTCTTATACCAGCGTCTGGTTCTGCGGGAAACTAAATACGGAGACAACATCTGGTCATTGAAGTCCACCCCTCCCATGAACGCATTATAGTCGTGGACACAGAGGGGCTTTTCAATGACACGGGTTGCTCGCTCAATTTGTATTGTCGTGTCTGCGTGAATGGAGGAGAGCATGTAAACGTCACGCTTGTCTCTCCATTTCACCGCGAGCAGTTCTTCGTTACACAAGGCAGCCCTCTCCCCCCTTGCAAGACGGGTGGTAACGAGCCGTTGGGGGAAGCCCACGCGACTAGTTTGCGCGGTGCCACAGGCGCAAATCCGTTCTAGAAACAAATGCCTAAAGAGGGCCACACTTGTGTGGAAATTGTCCACATAAAGATGGTACCCCTTGCCGAATAAGGGTGACACCAAGTCCCAGACTGTCTACCCACTGCTCACCAGGTAGTCAGGGCAACCAACCGGCTCCAGGGTCTGATCTTTTCCCTGATAGATCCGAAATTTGTGGGTATAGCCTGTGGCCCTTTCACAGAGCTTATACAATTTGACCCCATACCGGGCACGCTTGCTTGGGATGTATTGTTTGAAGCCAAGGCGCCCGGTAAAATGTATTAGGGACTCGTCTACGCAGATGTTTTGCTCGGGGGTATACAAATCTTCAAATTTCTGGTTGAAGTGGTCTATGAGGGGCCGAAATTTGTGGAGCCGGTCGAAAGCTGGGTGGCCTCTGGGACGGGAGGTGGTGTTGTCGCTAAAATGCAGGAAACGGAGGATGGCCTCAAATCGTGCCCTGGACATAGCAGCAGAGAACATGGGCATGTGATGAATCGGGTTCGTGGACCAATATGACCGCAATTCATGCTTTTTAGTTAGACCCATGTTGAGGAGAAGGCCCAAAAAAATTTTAAGTTCGGAAACTTGGACTGGTTTCCACCGGAAAGGCTGGGCATAATAGCTTCCCGGGTTGGCGGATATAAATTGTGTGGCATACCGGTTTGTCTCTGCCACGACTAAGTCCAAGAGCTCCGCAGTCAAGAACAGCTCAAAAAATCCCAGGGCCGAACCGATTTGAGCCGTCTCAACCCGAACTCCAGACTGGGCGGTGAAAGGGGGAACTACAGGTGCGGCTGAAGTTGGTGACTGCCAATCAGGGTTTGCCAGCACCTCAGGGATTCTAGGGGCTCTACGGGCCTGTCTGTGCGGTGGCTGCGACGGGGTAACTACTGCACGTGCCACCGTACCAGCTTCAACTGCCCTTCTGGGGCTCGCCACGTCACCATGTTGTACGGCAGTGCTGGTACTAGGTCCAGGGAGGGCTGCGCTGCTGGTGTATGCCTCACCACGTGATCCGGCAGCGACAGCCCCACTCTGCTGCTCTTGAAGCGGATCCTGCATAACCTGTGGTCTAGCGACACGGGGCCTGGTACGCCTGGTGCTATCAGGGACCTCCACCTCCTCGTCCGAACTTTGGGTCAGAGAGCCACTACTTTCTACAGGTTCATATTCTGACCCGCTAGATTCGTCAGATGAGGGTTCCCACTCCTCATCCGACTGGGTCAGAATCCTGTAGGCCTCTTCAGAAGAATACCCCCTGTTTGACATTTTGGACTACTAAATTTAGGGGTATTCCCTGAGACTACCCAAGAAAAAAAGCAAGCCTGTCTTACAAAGGGGAGGCTAGCGAAGTACCGGAGGCCGCTGCGGTTGATAAAAAATATCGAAACTGATTTTTTTATCGCCGCAGTGCGTGTAAAATGAAAGTGCAGTGATCAAAAAAATATATATTTTTTGTCACTGCGGTGGGGCGGGCGTGGGTGAACGCACGTGTGGGCGACCGATCAGGCCTGATCGGGCAAACACTGCGTTTTGGGTGGAGGGCGAGCTAAGGTGACACTAATACAATTATAGATCTGACCGTGATCAGTTTTGATCACTTACAGATACTATAAAAGTACAAATGCTGATTAGCGATACGCTAAACAGCGAATAAGTGACTGCGGTGGGCTGGGCGCTAACTCACGCTAAACTACCTAACCAAGGGGCCTAAACTAACAGTCAATACCAGTGGGAAAAAAAAGTGACAGTTTACACTGATCACTTTTTTTCCTTTCACTAGTGATTGACAGGGGCGATCAAAGGGGTGATCAAAGGGTTAATTGGGGTGCAGGGGGGTGATCTGGGGCTACAGTGAAGTGTTTGGTGCTACTCACAGTTCAGTCTGCTCCTCTGCTGGATCCAACCGACGAAAAGGACCAGCAGAGGAGCAGAGAAGCCATATAACAGATCATATTTACTAATATGATCTGTTATATGGCTTGTGATTGGATTTTTTGAAAATCGGCAGCCTGCCAACCAATGATCGTTGCTGGCAGGCTGGTGACGAACTTGTTCTTTAACTTTTGCCGGCCCGCGATGCGCATGCGCGGGCTGGCTTTGAGCGAAATCTCGCGTCTCGCGAGATGACGCGTATATGCGTGACTGTGAGCAGCGCTGCCACCTCCGGAACGCGAATCTGCGTTAGGCGGTCCGGAGGTGGTTAATCACAGAATTAGACTTGTATCTGCACTGTAGCGTGTGTGTTAAGTTTTTCAGAATGACACTATCAGCACCTTCAATCTAAGATATCCTTTTTGGGATAGATTTAAAGTAGGCCTGATATAGCAGAAACTACTAATTTTGAGAATGGCAAATTTGGGAGTAGTTTTTCAACCCAGAACAAAAACTGTGCTCTTACGGTCACTACAAATAACTTGACCAGCTAAAACAGTACTGATTTGGAGGAATATAAATGTCAGGGCTATTTTTTAGGCGCTGGGTGACAGGCTCAACTTGCCCCTGATGTAGTATATGGCCAAAAAATAACCACACTATTGATGGTTAAATGCACTTGGGTGACACAGGCTCAGCCTGCACCTGATGTAGTATATGGCCAAAAAATAACCACACTATTGATGGTTAAATGCACTTGGGTGACACAGGCTCAGCCTGCACCTGATGTAGGATATAGCAAAAAATAACCACACTATTGATGGTTAAATGCACTTGGTGGTAGCTTGGGCTGGCGCACCACAAGCCACAAAATGGCCGCCGATCACCCCAGAAAAAAGTGATATAAAAACGCTTTAGGCAGCCTAAAAAAAGTGAGCAATTCAATATCAGCACTTCAATGATCCACAGCTGGAGATCGATCACTGAATTAAGTCTTTTGGAGGAGTTAATCTGCCTAATCTCGCCCTAACGTCGCAGCAGCAACCTCTCCCTATGCTTGAATCAGCAGAGTGACGTGCATCGCTACGTGACCCAAGCTTATATAGAGGCTGGGTCACATGCTGCACTGGCCAATTACAGCCATGCCAATAGTAGGCAAGGCTGTGATGGCCTCTTGGGGCAAGTAGTATGACGCTTGTTGATTGACTGCTTTGCAGCCTTTCAAAAAGCGCCAAGAAAGCGCCGAACACCGAACCCGGACTTTTACGAAAATGTTCAGGTTCGGGTCCGTGTCACGGACACCCCAAAATTCGGTACGAACCCGAACTATACAGTTCGGGTTCGCTCATTCCCAATCATGAGCAGTTCCTTTCCAACTCCATACTCTTCTCTTCCCATCACTCTGGTACAAGTTGATCTTTGTCTCATCTGTCCATAGGATGTTATTCCAAAACTGTGAAGGCTTTTTTAGATGTTGTTTGGCAAACTCTAATCTGGCCTTCCTGTTTTTGAGGCTCACCAATGGTTTACATCTTGTGGTGAACCCTCTGTATTCACTCTGGTGAAGTCTTCTCTTGATTGTTTACTTTGACACACATACACCTACCTCCTGGAGAGTGTACATGATCTGGCAAACTGTTGTGAAGGGTGTCTTCTTCATCAGGGAAAGAATTCTTCGGTCATTCACCACAGTTGTTTTCCGTGGTCTTCCGGGTCTTTTGGTGTTGCTGAGCTCACCAGTGCATTACTTCTTTTTAAGAATGTTCCAAACAGTTGTTTTGGCCACGCTTAATGTTTTTGCTATCTCTCTGATGTTGTGTTTTTTTTTTTTTTTTTTTTTTTTAGCCTAATGATGGCTTGCTTCACTGATAGTGACAGCTCTTTGGATCTCATCTTGAGAGTTGACAGCAACAGATTCCAAATGCAAATAGCATACTTGAAATGAACTCTGGACCTTCTATCTGCTCATTGTAATTGGGATAATGAGGGAATAACACCCACCTGGCCATGGAACAGCTAAGAAGCCAATTGTCCCATTACTTTTGGTTCTTTAAGAAGTGGGAGGCACATATGTAAACTGTTGTAATTCCTACACCATTCACCTGATTTGCATGTGAATACCCTCAAATTAAAGCTGACAGTCTGCAGTTAAAGAACATCTTGTTCGTTTCATTTCAAATCCATTGTGGTGATGTATAGAGCCAAAAATGTTAGAATTGTGTCGCTGTCCCAATATTTATGGACCTGACTGTATACTTGGCGCTTTGTCTGTATACACTGCTTGAGAAAGGCTCCAGCATAGAGCCGAAACGTTGCATGTCCTGTTTGGGTAAATAAAGATCTTTGTACTTTTTTACTTCTTGGAGTGCTGCCCATCTTTTTGACTTATATATATATATATATATATATATATATATATATTATATGTGTGTGTGTCTGTAAGGGTCCATTCAAATGTCCGCAAAATGGGTCCGCATCTGTTCTGCAATTTTGCAGAACGGGTGCAGACCCATGAATTTTCAATGGGTCCAGAATGTACTGTCCGCATCCGCATCCGTGCTTCCGTTTCCGCAAAAAAATAGAACACGTCCTATTCTTGTTTGCAATTGTGGACAAGATTAGGCATTTTCTATTATAGTGCCGACTATGTGCGGTCCGCAAATTGAGGAATGCACATTGCCAGTGTCCGTGTTTTGCGGATCCGCAGAACACTTACGGATGTGTGAATAGACCCTAAGATCAAAATCAGCCGGTTACATCATATATCAGTACCTTGCTGGGTGTATAAATAAATAAAAAAAAATATATATATATATATATATATATATATATATATATATATATATATACACTCACCTAAAGAATTATTACGAACACCAGTTCTATTTCTCATTAATGCAATTATCTAGTCAACCAATCACATGGCAGTTGCTTCAATGCATTTAGGGGTGTGCTCCTGGTCAAGACAATCTCCTGAACTCCAAACTGAATGTCAGAATGGGAAAAAAAGGGGATTTAAGCAATTTTGAGCGTGGCATGGTTGTTGGTGCCAGACGGGCCGGTCTGAGTATTTCACAATCTGCTCAGTTACTGGGATTTTCACGCACAACCATTTCTAGGGTTTACAAAGAATGGTGTGAAAAGGGAAAAACATCCAGTATGCAGCAGTCCTGTGGGCGAAAATGCCTTGTGGATGCTAGAGGTCAGAGGAGAATGGGCCGACTGATTCAAGCTGATAGAAGAGCAACGTTGACTGAAATAACCACTCGTTACAACCGAGGTATGCAGCAAAGCATTTGTGAAGCCACAACACGCACAACCTTGAGGCGGATAAGCTACAACAGCAGAAGACACCACCGGGTACCACTCGTCTCCACTACAAATAGGAAAAAGAGGCTACAATTTGCACAAGCTCACCAAAATTGGACTGTTGAAGACTAGAAAAATGTTGCCTGGTCTGATGAGTCTCGATTTCTGTTGAGACATTCAAATGGTAGAGTCCGAATTTGGCGTAAACAGAGTGAGAACATGTATCCATCATGCCGTGCGCAGGCTGGTGGTGGTGGTGTAATGGTGTGGGGGATGTTTTCTGGGCACACTTTAGGCCCCTTAGTGCCAATTGGGCATTGTTTAAATGCCACGGGCTACCTGAGCATTGTTTCTGACCATGTCCATCCCTTCATGACCACCATGTACCCATCCTCTGATGGCTACTTCCAGCAGGATAATGCACCATGTCACAAAGCTCAAATCATTTCAAATTGGTTTCTTGAACATGACAATGAGTTCACTGTACTAAAATGACCCCCACAGTTACCAGATCTCAACCCAATAGAGCATCTTTGGGATGTGGTGGAACGGGAGCTTCGTGCCCTGGATGTGCATTCCTCAAATCTCCATCAACTGCAAGATGCTATCCTATCAATATGGGCCAACATTTCTAAAGAATGCTATCAGCACCTTGTTGAATCAATGCCACGTAGAATTAAGGCAGTTCTGAAGGCAAAAGGGGGTCCAACACCGTATTAGTATGGTGTTCCTAATAATTCTTTAGGTGAATGTGTGTGTATATATACAGTACAGACCAAAAGTTTGGACACACCTTCTCATTCAAAGAGTTTTCTTTATTTTCATGACTATGAAAATTGTAGATTCACACTGAAGGCATCAAAACTATGAATTAACACATGTGGAATTATATACATAACAAACAAGTGTGAAACAACTGAAAATGTTTCATATTCTAGGTTCTTCAAAGTAGCCACCTTTTTGCTTTGATTACTGCTTTGCACACTCTTGGCATTCTCTTGATGAGCTTCAAGAGGTAGTCCCCTGAAATGGTTTTCACTTCACAGGTGTGCCCTGTCAGGTTTAATAAGTGGGATTTCTTGCCTTATAAATGGGGTTGGGAACATCAGTTGCGTTGAGGAGAAGTCAGGTGGATCCACAGCTGATAGTCCTACTGAATAGACTGTTAGAATTTGTATTATGGCAAGAAAAAAAGCAGCTAAGTAAAGAAAAACGAGTGGCCATCATTACTTTAAGTAATGAAGGTCAGTCAGTCAGCCGAAAAATTGCTAAAACTTTGAAAGTAAGGGCTATTTGACTATGAAGGAGAGTGATGGGGTGCTGCGCCAGATGACCTGGCCTCCAGTCACTGGACCTGAACCCAATTGAGATGGTTTGGGGTGAGCTGGACCTCAGAGTGAAGGCAAAAGGGCCAACAAGTGCTAAGCATCTCTGGGAACTCCTTCAAGACTGTTGGAAGACCATTTCAGGGGACTAGCTCTTGAAGCTCATCAAGAGAATGCCAAGAGTGTGCAAAGCAGTAATCAAAGCAAAAGGTGGCTACTTTGAAGAACCTAGAATATGACATATTTTCAGTTGTTTCACACTTGTTTGTTATGTAAATAATTCCACATGTGTTAATTCATAGTTTTGATGCCTTCATAGTCATGAAAATAAAGAAAACTCTTTGAATGAGAAGGTGTGTCCAAACTATTGGTCTGTACTGTGTATATATATATATATATATAAAATATATGGTACTCATGGCTATGTATGATGTAAGATGTAACCTGCTGATTTGCTACATGTCACACCAGATACTAAGTAATCATTTGTAAAGGGATGAAATACTTATTTTCCTAAATGTGTATATATACATTACAGAGTGTAGACGACAGATACAAAAGTAATGTAATTATTGTACCTGGGCATGTGCGGTCACAGGTTCCTCCGCTTCAGATCCGACCATTTTTTTAGGAGGGAATCTTTATGGTGCGTGACACCTAACTTCCGTTTGAGGTCGGAACAGATCTCCAAAACAATCTGCTGCTTCACATCCTGTTTACGGGTCCGGTCGTAGCCCTGCTCCAACATTCGCTGCAGGATAAATATGCAAGCAAATAATCCCAATTTTTTTACATAGAAGTATTGAAGTCAAAAAGTATTTAAGTCTTTTGAAAGGGAAATATTACATTAAATGTTACCGTTATAAGATCTGATTGTATTAAAATTGTATGTGTGTGGGGTCGGAGCAATTGGATATTGCCAGCTGAGCAGAAATCTACCTGTATAGTGAAGTGACGGTATGGTATGGGGTGTCAAACTGGTTCACCTACCCCTGGTGCACCCTGGGTAACGCTAAATGAACCAGCAAATAATGACAGTCAGACAATGAAAGATTCTCCAGATTCCTGATAGTAAATGACCAGCAGGACACAAAATGTAATGTATATGTATACTGTATATACTGTGTGTGTGTTTTTTTTTTTTTTTTTTTTTGGGGGGGGGGGGGTGTTTGGGTGGGCCAGGGGGAGGGGTTAAGTGTGTGCTAGGAAAATGGATGTGCATATGAGAGATATTTTGATGCTGTACATAAATACATGCTACAGACACAGTTCTCTGATGTCACAACAATGCTTACTGCACCAATGTGAGTAAGATCTACTTAGACCTGTTAAAATGTGTAGTTGAATATCATGCGATTTAAAAAATCGCATTATAAAGCGCTATTCATAATGGCGATTGAAAAAAAAAAATATATATATATATATATATACAACTTAATTGCATGTTCAAACTTGTGACATGTAAAATACAGTGCTGGAATGTCACATTAATTACGGTGATCAGGTGTTCTGTCTCTTTGGTGTCAAATATGCTGTTAATTTTAATAGACATTTTCTCCAATTGCCTCAAACTTCAGGTAGTTTGAAAACTGTGCCCACGCCTCTTTCCCAGTCTCACATGTGCTGTAAAACGATTTTTACATTGCGATTCTCTCAGTATAAAAATGCTAATCGAATATAGCGAGTCAAATATTATATTTAAGTGACACTGATTTGGTGTTATTGCTCATCGACGCAATTATGTGCTGGAAGTCAATTTTTTTAATCTCTGTTTTCAAACTTCATTAAATTCGACTCTCCCTTTATCGCATGCGCACTTAAGCATTGGGATTATCGTATTAATATAGCATGAACGAATATAGCAAATTCACGAATATTGACGAATATTCGCCCATATATTCGTGAAATATTGCAAATTCGAATATAGCTCCTGCTGCTCATCACTAGTCCAAAACAGAAATTAAATTTAATAGAAATATTTGCATCTCTTCTGTGTTTTGGACCCACTCCTGCTTTGGCTTACACATACTGATCAAATACTGATGCAAAATACTAACCGTGTGAAAGAGACCTTATGCTCAATTAGCATAGTTTTTTTTGCATGCAGGAATTTCATGGCCTCTTTCACACGGTCAATATTTGGTCAGTATTTTGCATCGGTATTTGATAAGTATTTATAAATGAAAAACAAAAAAAAATTTATGGAAATATTTGCATCACATCTGTGTCTTGAAGCCACTCCTGCTTTTGGCTTATAAACACTAATCAAACACTAAACAAACACTAAACAAATACTGACTGTGTGAAAGAGGCCTTATGAATGCTCAAATTAGAGGATCATTTTTTTTTTTTTTTCTATTCTTCTAACGGATAAGAAAAATAAATGTGGGAAAACAGGGACAATAGTGGCCCCTTAACAGAGTGGGGCTAGGGTCCTACAGCAGTGGCAGAAACAGGGACAATAGTAGCCCCATGACCGAGTGAGGCAGCAGCAGTGGCATACAGCACAAGATGGTGGTAGATCACCGTAGTATCAGAACCCAAAAACGGCAGTGTGATAGCAGGGCCCAGTGTCATGCATATCCTTTTTTAAACATGTAATATGTACATGTCAGTGTAATACCCCAGAGTGGTATTATCATTCCTATACCTTGCTACTATCTCTATTAGGCTAACAATAATGTCATCTTTGTATTTATTCCAAGTCCTTTTACATTGTGCATTCCCATTGCTATTTAACTGTTATTTGTTGAATTTCACATAATATGCCTGGTTCACCAGCAGGTGGCAGCGTATATGGCAGAGAAATCTAGATAGAATGGAGATTACCATGCCATTATCCACCTTTTGGGCAGAAGTGGGCTAGTCCTGTTTCCTACAAATGGGGGGTCCTGCAGGAAGTGTTTAGTCAGTCTTAGTGGAGGCTAGCGTTGGAAGCAGTCATGTCAAGATGTAGCAGCGAGGGGAAGGTCCCCCTCCTGCACCTGGTGTCTCTCCAGAGGGAAGCAGCTCATGAGCACCATGAGTCCTTACAAATCTACAGACAGAGTGTCATAAGGGGGTCAACAGCCAAAGGCACCCCACTCCAAAGCTACAGAGTCTATCACAGCAGAGATATAAAACAGAATATTCAAGTTTGCCTGCCAGTTTATGCCAAAACCCTCTGAAACCAAGAAAAAGCCTGAATATTGACTGGATGCAAGTTTATTCAAGTAAAGTTGTGGAACTATAAAGTCTGGACTCTACTTATTCTCCACCTCCACCATTATTCTCCCCTTCATTGCTTCAGAGCAAAAACCCTGGGAATCAACGGTATCCAAGTAGGAGCATCGTTACACACAAAAACTGTTGAGGCTGAATCACACCACTCAGCATTTTGATAAACCTGGGACACAATTGACCCTGGGGGGAAGCATGTTGCATCAATAGGCCAAAAAGCCTCATTTTAGGAATAGCAGTAGAGGCAGCAGGGGGGTAAGAGCATCAGAATGATGGCAGCAGCATTTTGCACAATAGTCCGGTCTGGCACGCATGATCTTTAGTGGCAGAATGATCTATTCTGTTGCATCAGGCACCGCCGTCTAGAAAACTGAGTTGATCCCCACTTGATTCATCTATATGAAGGTTAGTCTCTCAGCATTTTGGGAGAAAAGGTGATTTCTCTTAGGGATAACTATGCTCCCTGCTGCACTGAACACCGCTCTGATTTCAAACTACTGGCTGGGCAGAAAAGCATGCCTATGGCAAACTCGGCCAGTTGCAGCCACACTTCAAGTTTGCATGCCCAGTAGTCCAGGGATCTTGGATCATGGGTGTCAGGGTGCAGGCCAAGTATGCCACTACCTGCTGGATGAGGTTTTTCTGTATTTCATGCTGCTGCTACTGGGTGGTTTCTTTAGCAGCCGGCTGAAAAGACTGCTCATCAGAGACTGAAGACTAAAATTGCTGCATATGGAGCTGGTGTTGCTCCTTCTTCCCCCTCCTGCCCAGTCATGGCAGTGGAGGGTCCCCCAGTTAGACTTTCCTGAGGATGGGTGATGGCGCTCATAGGCAGCAACCAACTGAGTACACAGCATGTCTCTATAGTAGTTCATCCCTCTCAAAGGGTATAAAAAATGCCCCCATTTTTGACCAGTAGCGAGGATCTAACTATATGGCCAGTAATCATTGCTCTGGCGAATCTTGACAATGCAGCTGTCTGTCATGGGACGCCGACGAGGCGCTCGCTCTCCTCAGCGCCGTCGGCGTCCCGCCTCTGTGCAGGAGTAAGGAAGCATGCAGCGTCCTCGTCTCCTAGGTGATACGGGGACAGACGGACCCGGCAGCGCACGTCTCCTCAGCGCGCCCGGCGTCCTCGGTTACCCCGGCAACCTGGGTAGTCTGAGGACCGAGCTGGGCTGTATTCAGAGGGGCGGGTCATGTGACGCTGGCCACGTCACATGACTCCTGATAATCAGTATTTAACAGGCAGCCTGCTGGCCACAGGTTGTTTGTTATTTAGGTTCTTTGGCAAATCTAATTACTTGGCATAAGTACCTGCTGCTGTTTTCCCTGACGATCCTATGCCTGCTCCTTGTGTACTGCACTGCTCTCCTGGTATTCCGACCCCGGCTTCCACCTGACTATTCTCTGCGGACTCCTGTGGTACTTTACGACTCTCCTGGTATTTATGACCCCAGCTTCTCCTGACTATTCTCTGCTTACTCCATTTGTACGTTGCTCTCCTGGTTTTGACTCGGTCCGTTCACATTCTGTTTGTCTGGTCTATCCGCCCTGCACTTACACCAAGTTAGGGATTGCCGTCCAGTTGTCCCCTGTCATTAGGACTTGCGAGGCAAGTAGGCAGGGCCAAGGGTGAGGGTGGAGCGCAGTGGTCACTTCCCTCCCCCCTGTCTGTGTGTGTATGCGACCGTTACACTGTCATTACACAAACATGACAGCATGTATCTGTCCATTTGTGCAAGGGACTCAGAGGGCCTCCCTGCCTCCATCTCCACTGCATACTGCCATGGTCTGTCGGTGTCATCTGTATCGGTTTACGTTGTCGCCCTTCAGCTCCTCCTTCTCCTCTCCTGTCGCTTGGACAGATAAGCCACCTAGTTGTGTATAAAATTCCTGAGTGTTCATGTCCTCCTCCTCTGCCAGTTCATCCTCCTTGGGGCTAAGGTGGACTTGAAATGAAGGTTCCACGTCTTCTGTCCCCTTGCCAGTCACGTTTGTCAGCATCCCCTCCAGGACGTGAAGGAGTGACATGACATAATTTATCCAGTAGTTCTGCCAAATGACAAAGTGACCTCCTCAAAAGGCATGAGCAAACAGTACGTGTCACGCATGAGCTTTCACTGGCAAACGTTGCATATAAGTCGATGTTGCCTTTGCAGCTCAAGGAGGGCTTGTTTTGCATGGTAAGAGTGGCTGAAATGCATGCACAGTTTCCTGGACATATTTAACTTTTGCAGTTCAGTGGAAGACTCGAGGAACTTGGTGACAACGAGATTGAAGACTTCCTATTACAGTGCAGACTAAATTTTCCTCCTTGCAGGAGCCAGGCCGCCTCCATGTGCAGTATGGTGTCTTCCATATCGTTATGTTATCATCCCTTTCCACTTCTGCTCAGACTCCTCCTCCTCAACTCCAATGTCAGCCATTGATAATGGAATATATGGACAGGAAACAACTCTACACAGCCAGCAATCCGCTGGTGCATAAGATTAAATCCCACCTGGCCAGGTTACTGGTGATGCAGTTGCTGACGTGCCATTTAGATGAGTCTGCTGCCTTTTTGGAGCTAATGACACGCTCAGCCTCACTGGAAGATTCCTAGTCTGCATTATTTCTCCCAAAAAGCCATCCCTGCCTTGTAGTATCATGTAGCAGACAACATGAGCCCCTCCCTGTGATACTCACTGTGTGACAAGGTTCCCACCATGGACAGGAACAGTATACGTCTTTCACAGGTCACTATTTTTTGTGGCAGCACCCTGGCAGCGAGGCTAAGTCTTCTGACCCCCCCACAATTGTGTTGGTCTGTCTCCACACCAGGCACTTATCTGCCTCCTCCTTCATGGACTCTTGCCTTTCCACAACAGCAGCAGGGCACAGCATCGCTGGCACTACCCCTCCTTCCTATCACACAAGTCAAGCATTGCCACACCATGTTGGAGCTGATCGGCCTGGGTGAGAATAACAACACTACTACTTAAGTATATCAAGCAGCAAATATCCTGCTGGTTGTCAACCCACCGACTACAACTGGTCAAGGTGGTCAGCGACAATGGGCACAACATTCAACATTACACATGCTCAAGTGTCCGTATGTGAAAAAGAGAACCACTGAACACTCACGGGTTGTATGCAAAAGAGGTTATTTATTTTTGACAAGTATTTTTGGCAAAATTACAAGGAAAAATTGCCAATAATTAGAATGTGACTGTTTTCTTGATGTTTCGGTCACAATTGGACCTTTGTCACAACAGTCACAAAGATAGGAGAGGTGGACGAAGTGGGCCCCGTGAAACAGCGTGTGGGTTCTGCAGGGAGGGGTGGAGGCTTGTGTCATATGTCGAGTGTCCGTATGAGCAGCGGAAAGAAATGAACGATTTTGTCAAGCACCAGACAGCCTCAGCAGCAGGGAGCATGTGTTGCTCCGAGGACAGGCAGTGGCAGTCCATTCGCGAAGCCTGTTGGGTGCTGAAGCCCTTTGAAGATTCAGTATGTACAACTGTGGCATGAACGATCTTATCCCCCTCATATTTATCTTAGAACAGGTGCTGATGCTCATGCAGTAGGGGACAATTGTGTAAGAATAACAGCTAACACTTCTAGCTGTCCACCCAGTAGCAGTTGAAGTGAATCTACCATGAAGGAAGGGGAGGAGGATGAGTAGCTGCCACTTCAAGAGGAGGAGGAGTTGGAATTGGAGGAGCAAGAGGATGATGATGCTGATGGTATCGGCCAGGACACCCAATCATCTCGTTGGGAGGCAGAGCCAGAAAGAACTGACTCCTTGGGCACGCTGGCCAGAATGGTGACTTGTATGCTCGCTTGCTTAAGCAGTCACAGGCATATCTTGACATCAAACAGTCTGAAACTTTCTGCGTAGCCATGCTTTTAGACCCTCATTATCAAAACAAAATGGGGGAATGTTTTTCTCCCTCTGAAAGAGAGGCCAAATTAATTTATTATGCTGCCTGCCTGCCTCCATCATGCCACTGCTGCAGCCTGCCAACCATCATCTTCTGTATGGCTGCTGCTGCTTACAGTATGCTGCTGACTGCCTGCTAACATGCACCACATGGCTGCTGCAGCCACCTCTGCCTCAGCTGTCTTTCCTAATATCCCCATCCATCTTGGAGGTGGCCCAAGACTCATAACAATGCTATCTGAAATATATCTTCCTTCCTTCCTCCATTTCTCCCTTCCTCCTTCCCTTCCTTCCTTCCTCATAACGCACAGCTCATAACTGAATGATAACATGTTGCCAGGGAAATACAAAAAATCTGCAACATTTAAGGATGCTGCTGGTTCCCATTTCAACAAAGGTTCTAACATATTTCTGTCAAAAATCATATTTTGTGCAATGTTAAAAGTTAAAGAAGAAGTCTACAAAACATACTATGTCTCATATTCTATCCCTTGTTGGAAAAAAATGAGAATCTGAAATATGTCTGACAGTAATAAACTGAATGAAATCTCAAATAACCACTGTTCAGGAGTAAAGAGATGAGACTAAACGCAATTCTCACTTTTCATCCTGTGTATTCTGTAGCACCTGTTTGAAGGCTTTCTCTGTATTGCTCCCTCTTATTCTGTCTGAACTTAGTCTTTTGTTAAATTATTTAGAATGATACAGGCTGCCAATCAGAACAGGATTAAAGGTGTACTTGACTTCTTTCTTGTGTCTTCCACTGACCCGCCAGTAGAATTTCCTTTTACAAAACAAGAAACAAAAAGGTAGATTTCAAATAGCATTCTATTCTGAAGATTTTGATCTTATTTTTGGTTTAATTTATTGAAAAAGTAATGATTTTTTTCCGTGATAAGTAGTTAGATATTTATAAAGCTGTTAAAACATATTTAAGTCTGCATTTATTTATATACAGCAAAGGATGTTACTTTTAAGTGAAATATTTCAGCTAGATGACAGCTAGATAAATAAAAAGAAACTGAACATTTTTTTTCTGGAGGTATTTCTCCTTTATGTTTATGGAATCGATGAACGGACAACAGACATTTATATTGGTCATTAGAAGAAAAAAAACTAAAACAAAAAAAAACTTCCCAGTAATAAATGTTAAATGTTTGGCAAGGTACAAAATTAATAAAAAATATATTTGTTGTATAATTAATATTTAGCATTTCCATCTATAGTTTTTCATAGATAACTTATTTACCACACTTCCTGATCAGATGCATTTTCTATTTTTTTTTAGAAAAATATATATTTAACAGCCATAACTTTTTGTTTTCCTGTTAGAATATTTGAACTTTTTTCTTATGCTGTATTATTTTTTTTTTTATACTTGGGGAAAATGGAAAAAAAATAGTTTTTTGCATTCCCATTTTATATAATTTATTAGCACAAAGTATATTATATATATATACAGGGTGGGCCATTTATATGGATACACCTTAATAAAATGGGAATGGTTGGTGATATTAACTTCCTGTTTGTGGCACATTAGTATATGTGAGGGGGGAAACTTTAAGATGGGTGGTGACCATGGCGGCCATTTTGAATTCGGCCATTTTGAATCCAACTTTTGTTTTTCCAATAGGAAGTGGGTCATGTGACACATGAAACTTATTGGGAATTTCACAAGAAAACTTTATTCTTTCATGAGTTATTTACAAGTTTCTGACCACTTATAAAATGTGTTCAATGTGCTGCCCATTGTGTTGGATTGTCAATGCAACCCTCTTCTCCCACTCTTCACACACTGATAGCAACACCACAGGAGAAATGCTAGCATAGGCTTCCAGTATCTGTAGTTTCAGGTGCTGCACATCTCGTATCTTCACAGCATAGACAATTGCCTTCAGATGACCCCAAAGATAAAAGTCTAAGGGGGTCAGATCGGGAGACCTTGGGGGCCATTCAACTGGCCCACGATGACCAATCCAATTTCCAGGAAACTGTTCATCTAGGAATGCTCGGACCTGACACCCATAATGTGGTGGAAAAACTGGAATAACTGGAAAAACTCGTGCCAGCTTCAGTGCATAAAGAGGGAAACACATAATCATGTAGCAATTTTGCATATCCAGTGGCCTTGAGGTTTCCATTGATGAAGAATGGCCCCACTATCTTTGTACCCCATATACCACACCATACCATCAATTTTTTTGTTCCAACAGTCTTTGAGGGATCTATCCAATGTGGGTTAGTGTCAGACCAATAGCGGTGGTTTTGTTTGTTAACTTCACCATTCACATAAAAGTTTGCCTCATCACTGAACAAAATCTTCTGCGTAAACTGAGGGTCCTGTTCCAATTTTTGTTTTGCCCATTCTGCAAATTGAGTGCGCCGATATGGGTCATCCTCGTTGAGATGCTGCAGTAGCTGGAGTTTGTAAGGGTGCCATTTGTGAGTAGCTAATATCCGCCGAAGGGATGTTCGACTAATGCCACTCTCCAGTGACATGCGGCAAGTGCTACGCTGTGGGCTCTTGCTGAATGAAGCTAGGACAGCCACTGATGTTTCTTCATTAGAGACAGATTTCATGCGTCCACATTTAGAAAAATCCAACACTGAACCAGTTTCACGAAACATAGCAAGCAGTTTGCTAACTGTAGCATGGGAGATGGGTGGTCTTGTAGGGTGTCTTGCATTGAAATCTGCTGCAATGACCCGGTTACTGCGTTCACCAGACATCAACACAATTTCTATTCGCTCCTCATGTGAGTTAACCTTGGCGACATGTCAATGGCTGTAAACAAAGAGAAACTTGTAAATAACTCGTGAAAGAATAAAATTACGTTAAAACCAAGCACACCATTGTTTTTCTTGTGAAATTCCCAATAAGTTTGATGTGTCACATGACCCTCTTCCTACTGAAAAAACAAAAGTTGGATTTAAAATGGCCGACTTCAAAATGGCCGCCATGGTCACCACCCATCTTGAAATGTTTCCCCCTCACATATACTAATGTGCCACAAACAGGAAGTTAATATCATCAACCATTCCCATTTTATTAAGGTGTATCCATATAAATGGCCCAATATATATATATATATATATATATATATATATATATATATATATATACAGTACAGACCAAAAGTTTGGACACACCTTCTCATTCAAAGAGTTTTCTTTATTTTCATGACTATGAAAATTGTAGATTCACACTGAAGGCATCAAAACTATGAATTAACACATGTGGAATTATATACATAATAAACAAGTGTGAAACAACTGAAAATATGTCATATTCTAGGTTCTTCAAAGTAGCCACCTTTTGCTTTGATTACTGCTTTGCACACTCTTGGCATTCTCTTGATAAACTTCAAGCGGTAGTCCCCTGAAATGGTCTTCCAACAGTCTTGAAGGAGTTCCCAGAGATGCTTAGCACTTGTTGGCCCTTTTGCCTTCACTCTGCGGTCCAGCTCACCCCAAACCATCTCGATTGGGTTCAGGTCCGGTGACTGTGGAGGCCAGTTCATGTGGCACAGCACCCCATCACTCTCCTTCATGGTCAAATAGCCCTTACTTTCAAAGTTTTCCCAATTTTTCGGCTGACTGACTGACCTTAATTTCTTAAAGTAATGATGGCCACTCGTTTTTTCTTTAATTACCTTAATTTTTTCTTGCCATAATACAAATTCTAACAGTCTATTCAGTAGGACTATCAGCTGTGTATCCACCTGACTTCTCCTCAGCACAACTGATGGTCCCAACCCCATTTATAAGGCAAAAAATCCCACTTATTAAACCTGACAGGGCACACCTGTGAAGTGAAAACCATTTCAGGGGACTACCTCTTGAAGCTCATCAAGAGAATGCCAAGAGTGTGCAAAGCAGTAATCAAAGCAAAAGGTGGCTACTTTGAAGAACCTAGAATATGACATATTTTCAGTTGTTTCACACTTGTTTGTTATGTATATAATTCCACATGTGTTAATTCATAGTTTTGATTCCTTCAGTGTGAATCTACAATTTTCATAGTCATGAAAATAAAGAAAACTTTTTGAATGAGAAGGTGTGTCCAAACTTTTGGTCTGTACTGTGTGTGTGTGTGTGTGTGTGTGTGTGTGTGTGTGTGTGTGTGTGTGTGTGTGTATATATATATATATATATATATATATATATTTTTTTTTTATGTCGCCATTTAGTTTTGGGTGAGCATGCTTGGCCAAAAGCCTTTTTCACTGGAGCATCGCGATGCTCGGCACATTGCGGTGTTCGGCCGAACACCGCGTGTGCTCGAGCGCAATGCTCGAGTCTCCTCCCCGCACTTTTGTTGGCTGCTACACAGCCAATAAATGTGCGGGAAAGTAGTGCCACTCACTGTAATGTCGTAGCCATGTTATATAGCACCCGATGACACCTGGTTCGGCTCAGACTTAGTCAGGGCGAGCTGCAGCAGCAGGGACAGATAGTGTAGGGAGAGGAATTGTGTTTTTTTTTTTTTAGGGAGTTTTAAGTGTTGAAAGGTGTTAGAGACCCAACAGTCCTTTTAAGGACTATTGTTTTATCTGGCTGTGAAATATATTAGTGCAACATGTGCTAAATTGCGTGCAATTGTTTGGCTGGTGACAGCAGTGACATTACCTGTGCTACATCTCTCGTATAACGTTAGCCGCTGGTGACAGCAGCGACATTACCTGCGCTACATCTCCTATATAACGTTTGTGCATCATAAATATCAGTGGCAGAGCTGTGGCAGGATATAAGGGACCAGACTGAGCTGTGGCTCTCACCAATCAACCTACAGCCAGGCATGGTTGTGTCTGATAATGGCCGTAACTTTGTGGCGGCTTTGGAGCTTGGCAAGCTCACACACATACCATGGCTAGCCCACGTGTTCAACTTAGTGGTTCAGCGGTTTCTCAAAACCTACCCCAATTTGCCTGAGCTACTGGTGAAGGTGCAACGCATGTGTGCCCATTTCCACAAGTCATCTACAGCTGCCGCTTGACTGGCATCGCTGCAGCAGCACTTGCAATTGCCAGCTCACCGACTGTTGTGCGACGTGAGCATGCACTGGAACTCCACGTTCCACATGTTGGCCAGGCTTTGTGAGCAGCAGAGGGCAGTAGTGGAATACCAGCTGCAACTTGGTCATCGCCATTCCAGTCAGCTTCCACTCTTCACAAGCGACGAGTGGGCATGGATGTCTGACCTCTGTGAGGTTTTACGCAACTTTGAGGAATTTACACAGATGGTGAGCGGCGATGCCGCTATTATCAGCGTAACCATCCCACTTCTGTGTCTACTGAAACGCTCGCTGCTCACAATGAAAGTGGACGCTTTGCATGTGGAAATGGGGGAAGACAGTACACCGGGTAATAGCCAGACCACCCTCAGTTCGTCTTGCGAATTAGTGATGATGATGAGGAGAAGGAGGAGCTGGAGACGGTTGCCTCCGCTATAGAGGGCAGTACCAATAGCAGGTTTATTCCATCTGTTCAGCGTGGATGGGCCGAAGAGGAGGAAGAGGATGAGGAGATTGAGTCATCCTTCTGATGAGGACATCAAAGTCTTGTCTGTTGGGACTCTGGCACACATGGCTGACTTTATGTTGCCTTTTCCGTGACCCTTGCATTATACGCATTTTGGCCAACACCAATTTACTGGTTGTTCACCCTTCTCGACCCCCACTACAAAGAGAACTTCTCATTCCTGTGGTGGAGAGGACTAGCAAAATAGTGCAATACCAGAAGGTCCTTGTGGAAAAATTGCTCCAAAAATTTCTAGCTGACAACGCTGCCAGCAGAGTACGTAGCTCCTTGGGCATCTGAGGAGGGGCGACGAGGGGAACACATAGCAGTTCCAAAAGAGGCAGGGCAACACTCTCCAAGGCCTGGGACAGTTTAATGACAGCCTTCCAGCACCCTCACCCTGATGCGCGGTCTAGTGTCACAAGGAGGGAAAAGTTTTGGAATATGGTGAAAGAGTACATAGCAGACCATGTCAACGTCCTCAGTGATCCCTCTGTGCCTTACAAATATTGGGTGTCCAAGCTGGACATTTGGCACGAACTGGCGCTCTAGGCCTTGGAGGTGCTGGCATGCCCTTCTGCCAGAATTTTGTCAGAGCGGGTATTTATTGCTGCTGGGGGCATAATAACTGATAAGCGCATCCGACTGTCAACTGAAAATGCTGACAGTTTGACTGATTGAATACACTTTCATTTCCATGCACCCCTTCCACCACAGAAAAGGGTATATGGTTCAATCTTCCTTTTCTCATCATCCTCCTCCTCCTCCTCCTCCTCCTCCTCCTCCATCATATCAACATGCTTATTAGGCTGCCCTAGCCCATAATGTTTTCGATGGTCAGCTCAGCAGCAGACCCTCACCCCTAATGTTTTAGCAGGTTAGATCAGCAGCAGACCCTCACCCCTAATTTTTTAGATGGTCAGATCAGCAGCAGGCACTCTCCCCTAATGTTTTAGAGGATCACAAGCAGGGCCTTGCTCCTAATGTTTTTGAGGGTCACCAGCAGGCCATCAATCATCATTTCCAGGACATCCCTCCATGACAGTACCCATTGGAGGATGTCCTATTGGATCTCTGTAGGGACAGGAAGCGTGAGAGGTTAAAAGGCCCCTTCCCACCCCTCCCACCAGTGTTCTTCCTGTCCCTACGGAGATAGGAGCAGTGAGAAGGAATCCCTGCTTAAGGGTAGGGAGAAACACTAGGCTGAGGCTGGTCGGGGGGCTTATGCCTCTCCTCTTCAGCCTCAGACACAGCCTAAAGCTAGCACCCCTCTGGGAAGGGGTCCCCTAGCACTCCTGGTACCTTTTCTTTCTTCAGGATCCAGCCACGGTATCAGGACGCTGTTGCCGCTTCTCCGCGGACCGCGTCACTTCCTATGCGACCGGAAGTGATTCAGAGAAGATGGCGGCGAGCATCCATGCTGGAGGCCTCTGGTTTCTGAGGCCTCGCATGTGGGGTTGATTCTTCTGTGAATGAGTCCCCCAGAAGAGGAGGCGGATCCGAGTGGCGACGAGGGCAGGGCCAGAAGGGTAAGTCCTTTTAAAAGAGATGATGTTAAGCTACAGGCTGATTGCATCATGGAGGCCCAGGCTTTGAGTAAGCTAGATGCTCCGGCAAGCCTCGTCCAGGGTATTGTAAGTAGTGTCCGCTTGTTAGGTTTAACTCCTGCTTGCCCGGTTATATATCTCCTTTTCCCCCTGTTTAAGGTGGAAAAGGAGACTGGACATATACTGCATGGGGACTCTAAGAAGAAAGCTAAAAAGTGTGCAACTTGCGCTAAGAAGCTATCCGAGTCATATAAGAAGGCCCTATGCACAGATTGTTTAGCGAAGATTCTGAAGGAGGAACAACCTTTCTTTTTGGAGGAGCTAAGAACCATAGTGAGGGAAGAAGTACAGGCGGCAGGTATGAGTCAGCCCCCTTCCCTTCCAGTCCCCTCTTCCCCACCGGCCAAACGTTACAGGGTACAGTTAGCTTCGGATTCCGAGGAAGAACCCGGGTTCCCTTCGGACGAATTGGAGGAAGACTATTCCCCCTTCCATGGCGGAGGAACCAAGAAGATATCTGTTTTCTACAGAGCATCTGGATTTGCTCCTAACAGCGGTGAGATAAACCATGGCGGTAGAGGAAGAGGAACAAAAACGTACAGTGCAGGACGAGATGTTCGGCGGGTTAAGAGCCAGGAAGAGGAAACTCTTCCCTGTGAATTCTTACTTGCAGGATCTAATTAAAGATGAATGGGAAGAGGGTGACAAGAAGCTCTATGTGCCCAGGGAATTTAAGAGCAGGAATGATCTTCAACCCAGAAGAAACAAAACTCTGGGACGAGATACCGAAGGTCGACATTCAGGTGGCGAAGGTTGTGAAGAAGACGTCCATACCGTTTGAAGATTCCTCACAGTTAAAAGATCCAATGGATCGGAAAATGGATGGACTTCTGAAGAAAGCCTGGGAATCTTCTGCAGTCACCATAAATACCAATATTGCAGCAACCTCAGTAGCCCGCGCCATGTGTCTATGGCTAGAGCAACTAGAAAATCATCTTAAGATGAAAACATCCAGGGAGGAAATCTTAGAATCCTTACCTTTATTAAAATTGGCAGCGTCTTTTATGGCGGATGCCTCTGCAGAATCAATTCGGTTCGCAGCAAAAAATGACGCACTTACAAATACGGCAAGACGAGCCCTCTGGCTCAAATCGTGGACAGGGGACATTGCCTCTAAGAATAAACTGTGTGCAATCCCCTTTACTGGAGCATATCTTTTTGGTCAGGTCCTCGACTCCATTCTGGAAAGTGCAGCTGACAAAAAGAAGGGATTCCCGGAGGAAAAAGTAAAAAAGCCGCAGTCCTTTCGTAAAACCTCAAAACAGTTTACAACCTCAGAGAGGGGGAAAGGTAAAACAGGTAGATGGAGCTACCCCAAAGGAGGAAGAGGTAGGGGTTTCCTCTTCAACCCAAACTCTGGCTCAGGCAAACAATGACATCAGGCCAGTCGGGGGCAGACTCCGCTTATTCTGGGAATCCTGGACTCGGGTCACCCAGAATCAGTGGATCCTCAACACCATCCGGGAGGGAGTGAAATTAGAATTTTGCGGTCCTCCCCCGCGAAGATTTCTCATTACAAAATTCCAATCAGCGGTTCAACAAAATCAATTATGTCTGGACTTACAGAAGCTAATAAAACTGAATGCTATAGTCCAGGTCCCAGAGGATCAGAAATGCTTGGGTCATTATTCAAGGCTCTTTCTAATAAAGAAACCAGATGGAACCTTCAGGACGATTATTAACCTGAAAACCCTGAACAAGTCATTAGTTTACCACAGATTCAAGATGGAATCCATAAAGTCATCAATCCCATTAATTTCAGTAGATCTCCTATGTACCATGGACTTGAAGGATGCCTACTATCACATCCACTATACCAAAAATATCTCAGGTTTGCAATCATCCAGAAGGGGACAGTCCTTCACTACCAGTTCCAGTGTCTTCCATTTGGAATATCCTCGGCACCTCGCATCTTCACAAAAGTTATCACAGAGGTGGTGGCATACCTAAGGCAGCAACATATAAGAATTGTCCCGTACCTGGACGATTTTCTTCTCATTGCAGAGACGAGACAGAGTCTAGAAAGCAGTATCCAACAGACCATAGCCCTTTTCAGGGATCTGGGCTGGATAATAAATTACGCCAAATCAGACCTAGTACCAAGTACCAGGAAGCAGTTTCTAGGAGTTCTCTTAGACTCAGAGAAACTATTTTCCTTCCTTCCAAAGTCAAAACAAGGAAAGATAAGGAAAAACATAGAAACCTTTCAGAAAAGAAAGGTCCGTACACTGAGAGAGGCTATGCAGGTTCTGGGCCTAATGACATCAGTTCCATTCCAGGATCTTACAGATCGCAATCCTGGCAATATGGGACAGGGATCATCATTCCTTAAACTCAAAGATAGTGCTTTCAAAGCAAAGTCTAAGTTCTCTATCCTGGTGGACCAACCCAAAAAATTTAAGGAAAGGGGTTGCCTGGAATCCGTCTCCGTCCATAGTCATTACCACGGATGCAAGCCAGTGGGGTTGGGGAGCCCATCTGAAAGATCATTTCTTCCAGGGCAGATGGTCCAACCTGGACAGCCACAGATCCTCGAACTACAGAGAGCTGAAGGCGGTATGGGAGACTCTAAAGAAGGCGGAACACATTCTCTCCAACCACCACATCAGAATCCTGTCAGACAATGTAACAACTGTTTGTTACCTGAAACGGCAGGGGAGAACCAGGAACCCTCATCTTTAAGCCTTATCAAACCAAATATTTTACTGGGCAGAGAAGGAAGTCCTATCAGTATCTGCAGTTCACCTAAGAGGAGCAGAGAACTCTGCTGCAGACTTCCTAAGCAGACACAGTCTCGATGCAGGCGAATGGTCCCTAAACTGGGAAGTTTTTCTACAGATCTGCCACCAGTGGGGGTTCCCACAAGTAGACCTATTTGCTTCAAGGAAGAACACCCAGTTGAATCATTTCTTCTCTCTGAATCCGAGAGACAATCCGCTAGGGGTAGACGCCTTATCCCAGGACTGGGACATGGACCTGGCGTACGCCTTTCCTCCATTTCCCTTGATCCCATTTGTACTGAAGAAACTAAAAACTTGCTCAATGACCCTTATTCTTATAGCTCCTGCCTGGCCGAAGAGAGCCTGGTTCCCGCTGTTGAAGGAATTGCTCTTAGAGGATCCAATAACTCTTCCAGGAAGGAAGGACCTTCTCGTACAGGGGCCCCTGGAACATCTGAACCTCGAGAAACTAAGGTTAACAGCTTGGATCCTGAAAGGCAGATCCTAAAAAGGAAGGGCCTGTCGGATAAGGTAATTTCAACCTTGCAACAAAGCCGCAAACCCGTAACCTCGGCCATATATTTAAAAATATGGAAGAAATTTACATCATGGCTATCAGATTCACATCCAGGGGTCTCAGTCCCGTCTATAGGCTGCATTCTGGACTTTTTACAGGCGGGGTTCGATTTGGGCCTAAAACCCAGTACTCTTAAGGTCCAGATTTCTGCCTTGAGTAGTTTTCTAGACACCCCTCTAGCAGACCACAGGTGGATTAGGAGATTTGTTAAATCCATTTCCAGGATGAGACCCACTATTAGGCAGACAGTACCTCCTTGGGACTTAAATATAGTCTTAGAAGGTCTTTGTAGTTCTCCCTTCGAACCAATCGAGCAGTTATCAGATAAGTTGCTTTCCTTTAAGACGGTCTTTCTCTTAGCTATAACCACAGCACGTAGAATAGTAGAAATTCAAGCCCTTTCCATCAGGGAACCATTCTTAAAGATTTTGGATGATCAAGTCATTTTAAAATTAGAACCATCCTTTTTACCAAAAGTGGTATCTCCATTTCATAAAAATCAGGAAATAATTCTTCCCTCCTTTTGTGCCTCCCCCAAAAATGCGCAGGGGGTGACATATTTTTAAAAAATTCTGTAAAGTACCCCTGTGCTGCATATTTTAGTGTAATCAATTCAGTAAATCCATCAGTTAGATTCTGGGTGGACAAATTATAATTTCTTTTGCTAAAAAGTACATTTACGCCCTGCACTTCATTTGTGATAGTAAAAGAAAATCAGTTAAATCCTTCTGTTACATTGTGGGTAAAAAAAACACTTTTTTTTGGCCATAAAGTACCTTTGCGGCCTGCACTGCAAATCCAATAGTGAAATAGAATCAGTAAATCCATCTGTTTCACTGTGGGTGAAAAAAATCATATATTTTTTTTCCATAAAGTACGGTACCTTTTCGGCCTGCGCTGCATTTCTGACAGTCCAATAAAACTGTTAAATACTGCTGTTATATTGTGGTTTAAAAAAAATACCCTTTTTTGTGCTAGATACTACATTTGCGGCCTTTGCTGCATTTCTGACAGTCCAATACAACCGTTAAATATTTCTGCTATATTTTTTTTGAAAAAAACACCCATTTTGTGCTAAATTGAACATTTGCGGCCTGCGCTGCATTTCTGTCCAATATAACCAGTCAATACTGCTGTTACATTGTCGGTTGAAAAATTCAATTTTTTTTGTGACCTTGAAGTAATTGTATACAATTTGCCTGTCACACTTTGTATGTTGTATGACCTCAAGAAATGTTTTCTCTTTATGACACTGGCACAGCCTTACTGTCAGTGAACTTAATTGTTGACTATTGGTGGTTGCATTGTTGCCGGACATAAACCATCTGCTAGTTTGGTGGGTGAACCCAAAGAATGAGGAGAGTGTCAAATAAGGGACATGGCCCTGGCCGTGTTACTGCTGGTGTTGGTGGAGATCCTGTTGCAGGGAGAGGACATGGTCGATCTGTGCCAGCTACATGAACAAGTGAAAGGTGCGAGTAGGCAACAGAACCTTCAGCGTTATTTGGTAGGGCCGAATGCGACTCTACGAATGGTGAGGCCAGAACAAGTACATGCGATAGTAGATTGAGTGGCTGACAGTGCCTCCAGTTCCATCACATTGTCTTCCACCCAGTCCCTTGCTGAAAGATTAGAGTTGGCACCTGCAGCCCATGGCCATCAGTCTTTCACCTCACCCCCTTGCAAATCAGCCAAGCAGTCTGATCCCCAAGTCATGCAGCAGTCTCTTCTGCTATTTGATGACTCTGCTAGCAGGGTTTCCCAGGGCCATCCACCTAGCCCTGCCCCAGAAGTGGAAGAGATTGAGTGCACCGATGCCCATCCTCTTATGTTTCAGTATGAGTACATGGGAGGACCACCAAAGCACGTCTCGGATGATGACGAAACATAGGTGCCAACTGCTGCGGCTTTCTGCAGTGTGCAGACCGATAAGGAGGGCAGTGGTGAAGACTTGGTGGAAGATGATGTGGAGGATGATGAGGTCCTCAACCAAACATGGAATCAAGGTCATGTGAGTGACCTGTCTAGTTTGGAGGAAGAGGCGGTGGTTACACAGAGCCACCAGCACAGTAATAGAGGGAGCAGTGTGCAAAAGCGGAGCGGCCATCCCCTAGACAGTACGCCTGCTACTGGCCACCGCACCGAGTGACCGAGCACACCAAAGCCAGCTACAAGGAGTTCCCTGGCATGGCAGTTATTCAGACAATGTGATGACGACAAGACACGAGTGGTTTGTACGCTGGGCAATCAGAGCCTGACGAGAGGCATAAACGTTCTAAACCTGAGCAAAATTTGCATGACCAGGCATCTAAGTGCAAAGCATGAGCTGCAGTGGAGTAGACACCTCAAAAACCAAGAAAGGTCTCTGGCTCCTCCTGTTTCCTCTTCTGCTGCAGTCTCTGCCTCTTCATTCCCCTCTGAAGTGACAGTGGCACCTGCCACCCCACAAACAGAGGATGTGCCAGCAACGCCACCACCTCGGTCACCAAGCATCTCCACAATATCCCATGGAAGCGTTCAGCTGTCTATCTCCCAAACACTGGAGTGAAAGACGAAGTACCCCCTACCCACCCGCGATCCCTGGCCCTGAATGCCAGCATTTCAAAATTCCTGGCCTTTGAAATGCTGTAATTCCATCTGGTAGACACGGACAGTTTTAAGAATTTAATGGCGGTGGCTGTCCCACACTACGTTGTGCCCAGCCACAACTACTTTTCCAGGCGTGCCATCCCTTCCCTGCACTACCAAATGGGGGACAAAATCAGGTGTGCACTGTGCAATGCCATCTGTGGCAAGGTCCAACTAACTACGGATACGTGGACCAGTAAGCACGGTCAGGGATGTTATATCTCCCTAACAGCACACTGAGTAAATGCAGCGGCAGCTGGGCCTGAGGTGGATAGCAGTTTGGCGCATGTCCTTCCACCACCGAGGATTGCAGGGCGTTTCTCCTTGCCTCCTGTTGCTTCCTCCTCCTACTCCGCTTTCTCATCCTCTACCGCCTCCTCATCCGGTCAGCGTAAAACCTTCAGCACAGCGAGGGGTAAACGACAGCAGGCAGTTTTAAAGCTTATCTGTTTGGGGGGGAAAAATTTGGTGGTTCAGAAATTCCTTAATTACCCCAATATGTCAGAGCTGCTGCAGAAAGTGCGGGTCATCTGTGCACGCTTTCGGCGTTCTCACCCTGCTGCTGCTCGCCTGTCAGCGCTGCAGCATAACTTCGGCCTTCCCGCTCACCGCCTCATATGCCACGTTCCCACAAGGTGGAACTCCACCTTTCACATGCTGGCAAGACTGTGTGAGCAGCAGCAGGCGATAGTGGAGTTTTAACTGCAGCACACACGGGTGAGTTTCTCTGCGGAACAGCAGCACTTCACCACCAATGACTTCCATGCGAGACCTGAGTTCCTTGTTGCGCTGTTTCGAGTACTCCACCAACATGGCCAGTGCCGATGACGCCATTCTCAGCATTACTATCCCACTTCCAGGGGAGGGCTGGCAGCCTTAGTCCTGGGGGGCAAATCCAGTCAAGTGGCCCATTTTTAGCCCCGCCCATTATTAAAAGCCCCTCCTACATTTAATAGGCCACTCCCAACACACACTGTACAGCTGACATTCTATAGTTGAGGCCTGTCTACACATCATACGAAGAGGGGAGGACCTGTCCTGGCTGCACTGCCTGCTTATACAACAAGCTACAGCCAGGAAGCTCCTCCGCTCTCCTCCCTCCCCAGATCCTGCTTAAGGCTTGTGGTTCCCCCCCACCATCTGCCACCCGCCCGTGGCCTGCTGCCCCCTTTCGTCATCCTCACCCAGCTCTGAATCCTCCTTCTGCAAATGGCAGGGGGAGGAGCCGGAGCATCTCCTCTCCTACATAGCACCACATACCTCTTACATCCAATGTCACCTTTGTTGTAGACGTTCTTTTTCCTCATCTTCTCCATTCAGACCAGACCGCCATGATGATTTTTCAGCCATCTCCCGTCTCTGCAGAGATTGAGAAACAGACATTAGTTTCCTGCCACCCCCAATACTATACTGCAGAAACAGTACCCCTGGGAATACTACTACCACACAGATAGTGCCCCCTTAAACAATTATTGGCACACAGTGCTCTAAAAAATAACTGCGCCCAGACACTAATAGTATAAAGATAATGTCCCCCAAAAATAATTGTGCTAAGCTGATACTGTGCTAGGGTGCCCCCAAAGTAACAGTGCCCCCCAAAATCCCACCAATAGAAATAATTATCTGCCAGAGCACACTTAGTAGTAATAATGCCCCAATAGTGCCCTAGTAATCATGTTCCTCATAGCCCCCCAGTAGTAGTAAAGCTCCCCATAATACCCCCTAGTAGTACTAATTTTCCCTATAATATGACAGTACATGAAATACCCCCGCTTAGTGTCCGCAGTTGAGCTAATGTCCCCATAATGTATGCCAGTATAAAATACCCCTATATAGTGCCCCAGTAAATGCACTCATACTGCTCCTCTCCCCCTTCCCCATAGTGTCCCCCATAATATGCCAGTAAAAAAATGCCCCTTAGTACCCCCAGCAGATGCCCCTATAGTGCTCCTCTCCCCCACAATGTGCCAGTAAAAAAAAATTCCCTTCTTAGTGCCACCATATGCCCCAATAGTGCTCCACTCCCCCATAGTGCCCCCAAATAATGCCCCATAGTGCCGCTCTCCCCTATAGTGCCTGCCATAATGTGCCAGTAAAAAATGCCCCCTTAGTGCTACCAAATGCCATAGTGCCCCCCATAATGTTCCAATACAAAAGGCCCCTTTAGAGCCCCCACTTCCCCATAGTGCCCCCAAATAATGCCCCTATAGTAACCCCAGATGCCCCATAGTGCTGCTCTCCCCTATAGTGCCCCCCAGAATGTGCCAATAATTTAAAAAAAGCCCCTTTAGAGCCCCCAGATACCCCCATAGTGCTCCTCTCCCCCATGGTGCCCCCCCCATAATGTGCCAGCAAGAAATGCCCCCATAGTGCCAGCTCCCCCCCATAGTACAAGCCCCCCATAGTGCCAGGCCCCCCATAGTGGCAGCCCCCCCATAGTGCCAGCCCCCTTATAGTGCCAGCTCCCCCATAGTGCCAGCCCCCCCTGTAGTGCCAGCCCCCCCATAGTGCCAGCTCCTACCCCATAGTGCCACCCCCCCCATAGTGCCAGCCCCCTTATAGTGCCAGCCCCCTTATAGTGTCAGCCCCCCCATAGTGCCACTTCACCCATAGTGCCAGCCCCCTTATAGTGCCAGCTCCCCCATAGTGCCAGCCCCCCCCCGTAGTGCCAGCCCCCCCATAGTGCCAGCTCCTACCCCATAGTGCCAGCCCCCCCCATAGTGCCAGCCCCCTTATAGTGCCAGCCCCTTTATAGTGTCAGCCCCCCCATAGTGCCACTTCACCCATAGTGCCAGCCCCCCCCGTGGTGCCAGCCCCCCCATAGTGTCAGCTCCCCTATAGTGCAAGCCCCCCCATAGTGCCAGCTCCTACCCCATAGTGCCAGCCCCCCCCATAGTGCCAGCCCCCTTATAGTGCCAGTCCCCCATAGTGTCAGCCCCCCCAATAGTGTCAGCCCCCCCCATAGTTCCAGCCCCCCATAGTGCCAGCCGCCCCATAGTGCCAGCTGCCCCATAGTTCCAGCCCTATAGTGCCCCCCCCCATAGTGCTAGCTCCCCCAAAGTGCCAGATTCCCCACCTTAGTGCCAAATCCCCCCATAGTGCCAAATCCCCCCCATAGTGCCAGATCCCCCCCCCATAGTGCCAGCCCCCCTATAGTGCCAGCCCCCCCATAGTGCCAGCTCCTCCCCATAGTGCCAGCCCCCTTATAGTGACAGCCCCCCATAGTGTCAGCCCCCCATAGTGCCAGCTCCCCCATAGTGCCAGCCCCCCATAGTGCCAGCCCCCCCATAGTGCCAGCTCCCCCATAGTTCCAGCCCCCCCTATAGTGCCAGCTCCCCCTATAGTGCCCCCCCATAGTGCCAGATCCCCCCCCATAGTGCCAGATCCCCCCATAGTGCCAGCCCCCCTTATAGTGCCAGATCCCCCCCAATAGTGCCAGCCCCCTGCAAAGAAGAAAAAAAAAAACAACACTAATACTTACCTCTATCAGCAGCGATGCAGCCTCTTCTGGCCTGTGTCCCTGCTGTGTGCTGGCTCAGGCGTCGCAATGATAATGACGTCATTGCTCTGCCTGAGCCGGCCTCTGATAGGCTGCAGGCATTAGTGCCTGCGGCCTATCAGAAGAACAGGGGAGGGACACGCCTCTCCCTCCCCTGCCCCACAGCACACAGCACGGCCGCAATGACATCCAGGGCCGCGCCGCCTGTGGTGATGATCGGCGGTGCGGCCCTGAAGGATAAAAAAAAAAAAAAAAAAAAAAAAAAATTTTTTTTTTTTTTTAAGACGGTCGGCCCAGTGGCCGTTTATTTCGGGCGGCCTGGGGGGCAATTGCCTCCCTGCCCCCCGGCCCAGCCCGCCCCTGCCCACTTCTATGCCTCCTTGAAAAAACACTTCGGGCAATCATGGAAGAGGATGTGGCACAGGAGGAGGAGGAGGAAGAGGGATCATTTACAAGGGTTTCAGGCCAGTCATTCACAAGTGGCTCTGAGGGTGGGTTTCTGCACCAACATATGCCAGGTACACAATTGTCCAGCCAGGGCACAGTTCTGGAGGATGACTAGGTGGAGGATGAGGAGGAGGAGATGGAGGAGGAGTAACCGTGTTCACAGCAGGGTGGCACCCAAACCAGCTCATGGCCATCACTGGTGCGTGGCTGGGGGGATACAGAGGACACAGACGATACACCTCCCACAGAGGACAGCTTGTCATTGCCTCTGGGCAGCCTGGCACACAGCGATTACATGCTGCAGTGTCTCCGCAACGTCCTCTGAGTTGGACACATTCTAACTTGCGCTGATTTCTGGGTGGCCAAGCTGCTGGATCCCCGTTACAAGGATAACGTACCGTCCTTAATTCAGTCACTGGAGCGTGATCGTAAGATGCGCGAGTACAAGCGCACGCTGGTAGACGCGCTGCTGATGGCATTCCCACATGACAGCGGGGGCACAGTGGAAGCACAAAGCGAAGGCATAGGAAGAGGAAGAGGTCGCCAACACAGCTGGGGCACCGCCAGCACCTCAGAAGGCAGGGTTAGCATTACCGAAAAGTGGAAGAGCTTTGTCAACACGCCACAACAACCAGCACCACCAGCTGATATGGAACGTCTTAGCAGGAGGCAGCATTTCATTAACATGGTGGAGCAGTATGTGTGCGCACGCCTACATGTACTGACTGATGGGTTTGCCCCCTTCAACTTCTGGGTCTCCAAATTGGGCACATGGCCTGAGCTTGCCCTTTACACCTTGGAGGTGCTAGCTTGCCCTGCAGCCAGTGTATTGTCTGAATGTGTGTTTCGCATCGCAGGGGGCGTTATCACAGACAAGCGCAGCCGCCTGTCCACAGCCAATGTGGACAAGCTCACGTTCATTAAAATGAACCAGGCATGGATTTCACAGGAATTGTCCGTACCTTGTCCAGAATAGACATGTATACCGGCCTCACCCATCCATGGGTATACTCCAGTGCACTTTCTCATTGTTTTATTTTTTATATTTCCCAATGTTTTGGGGTGTACCCTAATTTAAACAACAACCAAAAAAAATACCAGGGTTGGCTACCTCCTCCTCCTCCACCACCGCTTCCACCTACATCGCCACATCCAACGCCTCCTCAACCTTCTACTCCACATACCTCTACCTTCTAGATAAATATTAAGATATTTTTTTTTTTAACGTATTTTATGTTATTTTAAGCCATTTCACAAATTCGTCTGATACTTTGTTTGGTGACATTCACCAATTTTTGGCTGTGATATACCCCTGCTCTACATGGCGGACAGGGAAATAAATTTCACAAATGCGTCTGTTACATTGTTGGGTGCCAAATTATCATCTTTTGCACTAGAAAGTACATTTGCGTCCTACACTGCAGGTAGGACAGTACGAATTTTGAGGCCAGAACAAGTACAGGCGATATTAGATTGTGTGGCTGACAGTGCCTCCAGTTCCTTCGCATTGTCTACCACTCAGTCCCCTGCTGAAAGATTAGAGTTGGCACCTCCAACCCATGGCCATCTGTCTTTCAACTCCCCCCCCCTTGCTAATCAGGCAAGCAGTCTGAGCTCCAAGTCATGCAGCAGTCTCTTATGCTTTTTGATGACTCCGCTGGCAGGGTTTCCATGGGCCATCCGCATAGCCCTGCCACTGAAGTGGAAGAGATTGAGTGCATTGAGTGATGCCCAACCACTTATGTTTCAGGATGGGTACATGGGAGGACCACCGCAGCACGTCTCTGATGATGATGAAACATAGGTGCCAACTGCTGTGGCTTTCTGCAGACCGACAAGGAGGGCAGGGGTAAAGATTGGGTGGAAGATAATGTGGAGGATGATGAGGTACTAGACCCCACATGGAATCAATGTCATGCGAGTGACGTGTGCAGTTTGGAGGAAGAGGCGGTGGTCCCACAGAAGCACCAGCACAGCAAAAGAGGGAGCAGGGTGCAAAAGCATCTTGCATTCTTGGGTGACATTTTACCATTTTTGCCGTATACAAACCCCTGCTCTGCATAAGTGACAGGGACCTAATTTTTGTAAAATCGTCTGTTCAATTGGTGGGTGACATGAACCCAGTTTTGTTGTGAATAAACCCCTGCTCTGCCTAGTTGACAGGGACCGAAATTTTTAAAAATCGTCTGTTCCATTGGTGGGTGACATTAACCCATTTTTGCCGTTGAAAACCCCCTGCTCTGCATAGGTGACAGGGACTTAAATTTCTAAAATTTGTCTTTAAGTGGCAGCAGGGCCCCTCCTGTCTAACGTTTCCTAATCCAAAATACCACAGTGACATTCCCTGTAATTTTGCATTAATCATTCCAATAACAGGGCATCTTAAGAGTCCTGTATTGTTATTTATCTTCACTACCTCCCCGAGTCGGGAGTGGGTAATTGGCGCGCGTCCCCTTCTTTACTTGGATGCCTCGTCAACCTCCTAATCCATATGGACCTCCTCCTCCTAAATCAAGATTATTATTATTATTTTTTTATGTATTTTATGTTATTTGAAGTCATTTCCCTATCAACATTTGTTTGCAGAGCACTTGCCATGCTCTTAACCACATTTTGCTGCATTTTGCAGCCTTCTAGTCTTTTCCATGACTTTTTTAGAGCCATTTTAGTGCTCCAAAGTTCGGGTCCCCATTGACTTTAATGGGGTTTGGGGTCAAGTTTGGGTCTCGAACTCTAACTTTTTTGTGACGTTCAGCTGAACCTGTCGAACCCGTACATCCAGGTGTCTGCTCAACTCTAATCATAAGTCCAAAGAAGAAGAGAATATACAGGAAACACTGTAATTTTTATTTTTGTATGTATATTTTGCAGAGATAACTATTCTTAAATGTAGTAATAAAAAAAAAATGCAGGGCTTCACATTTATCTGCACATCCAAAAAGTAGAAGAAAAGGGAAAACTGAACTTTGACAAACATGGGTAACTATGAAAATCAATTGCAACACTGCAGGTCATAAAAAGAGATCAAACAAAGAAGTAACAAAGTGTGGAATAAATATAGAAAAAACATGCAAAATGTTGCCAAAAAGATAGAAATGTAATAAAGCAGCTAAAACCAACTATACAGGAAAAACATATGAGATTAATATGCTCTGAGAGGTTCTGGCATGTTGTTTTCAAATAATTTTTTACAATGATATAATAACAGATGTAGGTCTGGCTAAAATATACGGTATGCATATTTTAAGAGCAACCATCATTCTAAACTAAAACCAGAGATTTGCAAGGAAATAGAAACACCCATTTTGTAATGTGAAACAGGCAAGCCATCACTTTCTGATGCCAATCCACATGTCTACTCTAAAGTCATATTAAACACATATACTTATTGTATATGCATAGACTTTATTAGTATGCAATATGTGTTAAGTTTATCAATAGGGATAAGCGAACCCAGACTGCACTGTTCGGGTTCGTACCGAACATTACGGTGTCCGGGTACCCGAACCAGGCATTAATGCGAATGTCTGTGTTCATTGTTTGGAGTTAAAATAAAGATTGTTGAAAGGATGTAGCGCAGCCATTCAACAAGCATTTAAGCTGTGGGCTTTTGGAAACCATCACAGTCTTGCCTAGTATTGGCATGGCTGTGATTGGCTGGCACACCATGTGACCCTGCATGCATAAATGCTGAATCACATGGTGTACCGCCATTCTGCTCTGACTAGTGTAGGAACAGGACGCTGCTGCACTGAAGGACTGTTAGACTTTTATTTATTTTTTAAGTCTGTGGGTGACCTGTAGGCATTTATGTGGGTGCAATACAACACCTTTGCACCAGTGAAACAGAAATACAATACTTAGGCTCCATTCACACGTCCACAACGTGTTTTGCGGATCCGCAAAACACGGAAAGCGGTAATGTGCTTTCCGGATTTTGCGGACCGCACATTGCCGGTACTAATAGAATATGCCTGTTCTTGTCCGCAATTGCGGACAAGAATAGGACATGTTATATTTTTTTGCGGAACGGAAGTGCGGATCCGCAATTCCGTGTCCGGACAGCACATCGTGCTGCCAGCTAGGAATAAATGGGTCCGCAATTCCGTTCTGCAAAATGCGGAACGAAATTACGGACGTATGAATGGAGCCTTAATCGGGCTGTTCAGTCTGAAGGTGACCTGTAGGCATTTTTGGTCGGTGCAATACAGCACCTTTGCAGTTAGTTAATCAGTCTGTTAATTGTATCGGTGACATAAACCAATTTTTTGGTTTAATTACACCGCATTTTCATCTGTCTAACTGTTATAGGAGATTTAATCAGTCTGTTAATTGTGTTGGTGACACCAAGTAATTTTTTGAGTTCATAACACTGCCTTTGCATCGGTCTTACTGTAATAGAAGAGTAAATCAGTCTGTTAATTGTGTTGGTGACATAAAGCAATTTTTTGGTTTAATTACACAGCATTTTCATCCGTATAACTGTTACAAGACAGTTAATCAGTCTGTTAATTGTGTCGGTGGCATAAACCAATTTTTTGGGGTTCATAACACTGCCTTTGCATCTGTCTTACTGTAATAGGAGAGTTAATCAGTCTGTTAATTGTGTGGTAAGTAAATTTTTTGTTTAAATAACACCACATTTTCATCCATCTAACTGCAAAAGTAGATTTATTAAACAGCAATTTTTTTGGGGTTCATAACTAGAGATGAGCAAATTTTTTTAAAAAATCTGTTTGTCGAATTTTTCGGGAAAAAATTTGTTCGATCCGAATATATTTGCGATGAATTACGTTAAAAAACTGCTATTTCCTAGCTGCTGAGAGCCTTTATAGTGGTGTAGAGGCTCCTGATGAAGCGTGACAGCGAATCCCGGGTCGGGCGATACCGAATTGTGCATACCATTGTTATATGCGTTTTATCAGAGATACTGTTGTAAGTACAATAAATCTTTGCATGTAACGGTGGCAGTCTGGGCTTCATTATTGTTGCGACCTTTAATTACCCACAGGAGTGTTGGAGAGAGGAGGGATCCTCGGGTATACCCCTTGCAGATCCTTTCCTGTGTCTTTGTAAACCGTACCAAGAAGGGAGGAGGTGTATCAAGCAGCACGGTTTTCCACTTTCTTGATTTGGCAAGGTGAAATAGTTTGGAGATGGCACCAGCAGCTGCATCAGGAGACAACAAAGTAACCCTGTAAAAGATTTGTGCAGTGGGTGGCAATACCAGTACCCGCTGTTGTGGAAATTTTATTAGGATGTGTATTTAATATATTGTGTATTGTCATCATGTCCCTCAGTGTCAGGGTAAACCATTGGAGTGGATATCTTCCCGTGTATGTCCTGTCACAGCTGCTGGGCGCAGAGGTCTCTGTCAGCGAATGGTCCATGTGCTAAGCACTGGGCTGTGGGCCGGGGGAGACTGATGTGTTCAGCATAGCAGTGTGTTGTTGGCTGATGTATGGACGCCGGCTAGGGCCCCCGCGCAAGACGCAGATTTATTGGCTTGGCGTGGATGCATTTGTTAAGAGAACAAAATATGAAAGGAACGAGCGTTTGTTGTCTCTAGTGCGCCTGATCAGCCGCCTGAGATGACGTTGTCCTGTAAATAAACATGCATGAGGATCATAGTAATTTTATCTGGCATTGATCACTGAGCAAGGCTGGATAAAATTAGCTCCAGTGGTAATGGGCGGTTATAGTATACATGTGTTTGTTAGCTGGCTAGGTTATTCTAAATGATGGTGTCTTGTCTTCCTATGTCATCACTTCCTGTATGTCATCACTTCCTGCATCATTGTTGTCGGCCAGCCCCTTTTACACCTTTTGTGAGTAAATAAAAGAAACAGACTGGGCAGGGGGAAGGAGGAGTTGCTCAGAATTCAAGCAAGATGGTAACACCTGGGTCTGCCTCTGACTGCGGTTGAAATTTTTGCCTTTCCTTACACAAAGACATTGGAGAGCGGATTACAACTATTAATATTTCTACAACAGTTTGGCGAGCTTGGAAGGATTCAACAGATTTTTTTCTCTGCACAGTAGGTAATAGGGAGGGAATAGTAAACTGTAGTTTTGTCTGCTGCGTCAGACAAAATTTCTGCTTGTTAAAAGAACATTTTTCGCTCTATTTGTGTAAGGATAAGGTAAGAGTTTTTCCGTTGTGTAGTTTTTGGTGGATCTGAGTTGATTGTACAGAGATCTGTGTGTGCTGAGCAGTACAGAGTATTGTGTTTTTTTTTTTTTGGTAACTTCTTAACTTTTATATTACTGTGATTTTGTAAGAGGTGATTTTCATAGAGGTTTATAGAGGCAGCAATTGGTTTTAGTGTTTGTACATTAGAGACAGCATTTTGAGAGTATTTTTATATTGTTAACCTGTAAATCCCCACCCCGAAACCAAGGCAAAACCTCCACTCTGTGGGTGAACAGGGAATATAGAAACTGTTCCTATTGCTGGATATTGTAGATGCTATCTTGATTTCCTTTGTGTGAAGGCCATGTGGCTTGTCGGCCATCTTTAAGACATGTGGTTTGTCGGCCATCTTGGTTAGTTTGCTATGGAAAGCGATTTGGTTGTTTTTGCCTGAAATGTTAGTTTTGTCCAGAATAATTATCTTGTATTTTTGTATCTTTCTATGTACAGTCTGATTTATTTATTTTTTTATAAGTTTTGTGCTGGATATCAGTTGAGTGTTCGGTTATGGTATAGCGCAGTGACCAGTCTGATACAGGAATCATTGTGTGATCATTAGTGACAGTTTAGCGGTGAAATCGTCCTAAAGTTGATGATTCTGCTTAATGTTTGTATATCTGTGGCTGTTACACTGAATTGTAGACTTGTTTGGCATAATTAATACGGGTACTACAGTTAAGAAAGGAGGTGCTTGGTACCAGTGTTTTTTTTTTCTTGTGCTATGGAAAGTATTTTTAAAGAAGTTGCAAAGTTGAAGGACACCGCAGCCATTCTTCAAGCTATGCAAGGATATACTGATCCATGGCTGCAGGCTCAGAATTGTGTAGCAAACCTGATCGGTACCAAAAAATGGCGCAAAAGGAAAGGCAAGTATGCTCAGATTTTTGCTGCTGGGTGGATAGCGGATAAATATCAGGAGTCTTGTAGGCTGAAGCTGAGTTTGGAAGGAGAAGTGGAAGATTTAAAAGTGGAATTTGTTAAATTGAGAACTCTTGTCCAGCAGGCAGCTGAAGCTAGCGCTAATTATGAATGTACTGTGAGGTGTAATACTGAGCTGCGCAAGGAAAATGAATGTTTATTTGAAAGCCTGACACATGCACAGGGTGCTGTAAGGGAATTGCCAGAGTTATTGAAACAACCGTTGAGAGTAATGTGTCTGGGATTAGAGGAAATGTATGGGCTGTAAGCATGGGGAAGTCTGAGGACTGTGGTTCAGATAGTGGAACCGACTCAGGGATGGAGATGGACAATGTGTCTGACCCTGGAGTTGGAAGTATTAACACAAGGTCAGAAGATTCCTCAGATGAGTCTGTGGTAAGTGGACTCAATACAGATAGTAGTGTGGGATCTAGTCATGCTAGGATGGTTAATGTTTTGCGCCAAGTCAAATCACCATGTGCCCAGACAAGGTATTGTGCAGGAAGGCAAGCTATTCGTTGTTTTGCATGCAGGGAATACGGGCACATTGCACGATATTGTGACGTTGCTAATGGCAACAGACACAGGTATTTTAAGTACCCCAGAACCACACCTAGAAGTAAAGTGGTTTATTCAGCAAGGTGGGGTAATGGTCCCAGACATGTATGAATGTAACAAACTCTATTAGGGGTAGCGTGTAGTTCGTTTGCTTTTCGCCGAACGGACCTTAATTGCAGTAATTCCCTAGTCCGTTCGGATGAGATTCAGTAAAATCCCTCAGAGTAACATGCAGCATACACAGAAACAGTATAAATCCCACAACGATCACAGATACCCAAACACCAGCCGAAACATGAAGGGTAGAAGAAGACTGCCTGAGCTGCCAGATGCAGCTCTTTTTATTACATGCTCCCATGCAGGGGAGGGACACACACATTATCTTACAGTAGCCAATAAAACAAGGGTTACAGCCCACACAAAATCCTCCCCTCTGCCTGTGAAACAATTACCTTACACAATGGGAAAAGTAATTATCACAGGCAGAGAAATACAGTTTTTACACATATACTATAACTTTAAAACTATACATCATTCACATAAAAATTACATATTCACAATCAATCCATTCAGAGGAACACCATATTAAAAAAGGGCACGATTCAGACCAGGAGTTCCGAAGTTAGTAAAAGTATTTTTGGGGCCTGGCTGTAAGCATGCTATACGGCCCAGACCGGTTTTACAGAGCCCCCTATCCTGGAGACAATTGAGAAGTAAGTCAATTATCTCTCAGGACAAAGGGAAATCGCCAATACACACGTGGAGACAATAGGACAGACATCACTACTCAAATATACAATGTCCCACCCTTTACAGTACAAATAGACATTTAACATATCCAAACAGCGCTCAGATGCCACAAACAGTCAAATCAACGAATACCATTGTACATTTCACAGGCAACCTAATACACATATCTTCACAATGAACGGTTAAAATTTGAAAATGTGAAGCTCAGAGAGGAAAGAGATCGGTTCCTGGAATTCAGTAGAGTTTCTAATTTTTGTGTGCCAAAGAAGGGTACATTAAGGTCTTTGTAAACCATTTTAACTCTTAAGACCTAATTTAAATAGATTTTTCCCTTCCCCTAGGAAAAACCGGTTTTGAAACCTTGTAATGTTAAATCCTGCTTCTCTGATAAAATGAATCTAAAGCTGGTTTGGGGCTGGGCAAATTAACATTTCAATGACTGGGTGGGTAGAAATTCTCCTGTACGGTTTCAGGCGAACCCTCCAAGGCTCAGTTTTTAAGTTAACATTTACTTTTTACTGAATCTCAATGTATATAGCAAGACTTTTTGTAACTGAAGTGTTCTATGTTGTTTTTTTTCTGTACTTTTTACAGGTCTTCTTTTACTAATCCATTTTTATTTTTAGGTTTTATTGTTGTAAGCAAGTTTTTTCTTGTCATATTTTGGCATCTTTTTCGATTTTATTTTCAGTTATTTTTGTCTATTTTTGTTTGGGTATTAATTTACATTTACATTTTTCTTGTTTTACTAATCCATTTTTACTTTTTAGTTTTTTTCTGTTTTTCCTTATTTACCAACCCATTTTTATTTTTAGTCTATTATTAATTTTTTCCTTTTTCATATTTTGGCGCTTTTCTCTTTTTTTCTTTCTATTTCTCTTTCTATCCCTCTCTCTTCTCTGTAGATTTGGTTAGGAGTACTGAAGGTCTCATGATACTATGTGGGAACTACTGTCTGAATTCAAGGGTTGCTGCTGAGCGAGAGGTTTTTGATCAGTCACTGCAAAAAGGGCTTTGTGTGCTGTTCAGATTGACTATAAACACTGCTCAAAAAAATAAAGGGAACACAAAAATAACACATCCTAGATCTCAGTTAATTAAATATTCTTCTGAAATACTTTGTTCTTTACATAGTTGAATGTGCTGACAACAAAATCACACAAAAATAAAAAAATGGAAATCAAATTTTTCAACCCATGGAGGTCTGGATTTGGAGTCACACTCAAAATTTAAGTGGAAAAACACACTACAGGCTGACCCAACTTTGATGTAATGTCCTTAAAACAAGTCAAAATGAGGCTCAGTAGTGTGTGTGGCCTCCACGTGCCTGTATGACCTCCCTACAACGCCTGTGCATGCTCCTGATGAGGTGGCGGACGGTCTCCTGAGGGATCTCCTCCCAGACCTGTGGTGCAATGTGACGTTGGTGGATAGAGCGAGACATGATGTCCCAGATGTGCTCAATTGGATTCAGGTCTGGGGCGGGCCAGTCCATAGCATCAATGCCTTTGTCTTGCAGGAACTGCTGACACACTCCAGCCACATGAGGTCTAGCATTGTCTTGCATTAGGAGGAACCCAGGGCCAACCGCACTAGCATATGGTCTCACAAGGGGTCTGAGGATCTCATCTCAGTACCTAATGGCAATCATGCTACCTCTGGCGAGCACATGGAGGGCTGTGCGGCCCTCCAAAGAAATGCCACCCCACACCATTACTGACCCAATGCCAAACCGGTCATGCTGGAGGATGTTGCAGGCAGCAGAACGTTCTCCACGGCGTCTCCAGACTCTGTCACGTCTGTCACATGTGCTCAGTGTGAACCTGCTTTCATCTGTGAAGAGCACAGGGTGCCAGTGGCGAATTTGCCAATCTTGGTGTTCTCTGGCAAATGCCAAATGTCCTGCACAGTGTTGGGCTGTAAGCACAACCCCCACCTGTGGACGTCGGGCCCTCATATCACCCTCATGGAGTCTGTTTCTGACCGTTTGAGCAGACACATGCACATTTGTGGCCTGCTGGAGGTCATTTTGCAGGGCTCTGGCATTGCACCTCCTGTTCCTCCTTGCACAAAGGCGGAGGTAGTGGTCCTGCTGCTGGGTTGTTGCCCTCCTACGGCCTCCTCCACGTCTCCTGATGTACTGGCCTGTCTTCTGGTAGCGCCTCCATGCTCTGGACACTACGCTGACAGACACAGCAAACCTTCTTGCCACAGCTCGCATTGATGTGCCATCCTGGATAAGCTGCACTACCTGAGCCACTTGTGTGGGTTGTAGACTCCATCTCATGCTACCACTAGAGTGAAAGCACCGCCAGCATTCAAAAGTGACCAAAACATCAGCCAGGAAGCATAGGAACTGAGAAGTGGTCTGTGGTCTCCACCTGCAGAACCCCTCCTTTATTGGGGGTGTCTTGCTAATTGCCTATAATTTCCACCTGTTGTCTATCCCATTTGCACAACAGCATGTGAAATTGATTGTCACTCAGTGTTGCTTCCTAAGTGGACAGTTTGATTTCACAGAAGTGTGATTGACTTGGAGATACATTGTTGTTTAAGTGTTCCCTTTATTTTTTTGAGCAGTGTAGAATCATATCGGCAAAGGAAAGTGAGTTGATGAGCTTTTTTTAAGGAGACAAGGTGATATATATCACCCGGGCATACCAATAGCTGTGTGAGTAACCCCATTCCCCACAGGAGTACTGTGTGTTTGTTTTCTGTGCACCCCTCGTCCCCACAGAAGGTACTGTGTGTTCTCTGTGCACCCCTTTTTCCACTCCAGGTCAATTGGAAGCCCTATCCTGTGGTCAGGTCACTATTCAGAGCCAAAACCGAGGCTGTTATATCTCATTTGGAGACTGAGGGCCTCCGTGTGTCGGCGAGAGCCCTTTTCCTCACACTGATTACTCCTTTTCCTGAGGTCTAACTAGGGTGAACGGAGTCTGTGTGTCGGTGCCAGAAACCCTAGGGCAACTCAGAGGCGAACGAAGGGGAGTAGCAGCCGTCCAAGCGCTTGTCGTGGGACAGTCCAGGCGTAGGTCGCGGGACACTGTAGGATGGACGCACCTACTTTTAGAAGGCTCGAGCATGGGTTTAGGGCACAGAAGGGTAACACTTTTTACTATAGGACAGCCAAGCAGTACATGAAATCCATCTATGGAGGAGGAGTTGTTAAGCCCCTCAAAGATTGTCACCAAGGGACTGTAGGTTCAGAGTGGACCATCCCCAAAGAAGGGACCTTTGAGGTCTGGATTGGGAAAAAGTTAGTCCGTAAAATTTCCCACTAGACTCCAAAGCCATGGTTCTCTCCAGAAAGCAGAACTGTGGCTGCACGAATCCATCGATCTCCAGCAACAGGGCATTCAAAAAACCCAGACAGTGTGAACTAACACTGTCATGTACTCCCATACCGCTAAGACTGCAGAGTCCAATAGAAGCGCTTTTCTCTTTCTCTATCTCTCCCTCTCATCCCTCCCTCATCTCTCCAACTAACCTTGAGACGATGCACCATGTTTAATCCAGCTTCTCTTTGCCCTGGTTTTAAGGACGATGAGAAGGGGGGAAAGTGGTGCAGAAAACAACGATCTTCAAACTTTCTAACCTCTCAAATGTCAATCAATTTCTAACCTAGGGAATTATGTTGAGAACCATCATGACTGCCTTTTCTTTGATGGTACTTGGGTCATATTTTTGCAAAATCACGGCCGATCCATGGCCTGAATGTTCCGCTGTAACACTTTTATTCCATCAGGTATGCCCCCAGGCAGCCCCACGGGTTATCACCCGATGTCCACCACCGGGTTCGGGAGTTTCTCCCGGACCCAGACTCAATAACCAGTGTTCATTCTAGTCAACCAGGTGATTGGGTCGTGCTAAAGAAACATCCGAGGACGGGACTAGAGACGAGATATCTTGGTCCATTCCAGGTGCTGCTGATGACGCCAACCTCTCTGAAGTTCGAGGGACGAGACAACTGGGTCCACACCAGTCATTGCAAGAAGCTGCTCAACTAAGTCAAGGAATGAAGAGTATCACTTTTGTTTATTTGTTACAAGAAGACATTTGTTGATAGCACTGATTTTCCGTTTCTAGAGGGTAATATCAGCTATAGGTTTAATATTAGCTCTGGCTCCTGCTCCTCGCTTGTTAATCCTGTATGGGTGTCCGGGCAGCTAGGCGACCTGTAGATGTGGGATCCTCCAGTTGTGAGAAAGGTATACAGTTATGCCTGGCTAGCAGACACTATTGACAAGGGTCAGGCCCATACTGACAGGAGCAGGGCAGAGGCGGAGCTATGACTACTGAGGGCCAGAATCCTTTTTAAAGCTTTGGGAGGTCTTGGGGCTCACTGGTTTTCCATTGGATCCGGGTGAAAGGAAATGGGACATGTACTTATGTTTTTTTGTTTCCATTCCTTCTACACTCACCTAAAGAATTATTAGGAACACCATACTAATACGGTGTTGGACCCCCTTTTGCCTTCAGAACTGCCTTAATTCTACGTGGCATTGATTCAACAAGGTGCTGATAGCATTCTTTAGAAATGTTGGCCCATATTGATAGGATAGCATCTTGCAGTTGATGGAGATTTGAGGGATGCACATCCAGGGCACGAAGCTCCCGTTCCACCACATCCCAAAGATGCTCTATTGGGTTGAGATCTGGTGACTGTGGGGCCATTTTAGTACAGTGAACTCATTGTCATGTTCAAGAAACCAATTTGAAATGATTCGACCTGCTGGAAGTAGCCATCAGAGGATGGATACATGTTCTCATTCTGTTTACGCCAAATTCGGACTCTACCATTAGAATGTCTCAACAGAAATCGAGACTCATCAGACCAGGCAACATTTTTCCAGTCTTAAACAGTCCAATTTTGGTGAGCTCGTGCAAATTGTAGCCTATTTTTCCTGTTTGTAGTGGAGATGAGTGGTACCCGGTGGGGTCTTCTGCTGTTGTAGCCCATCCGCCTCAAGGTTGTGCATGTTGTGGCTTCACAAATGCTTTGCTGCATACCTCGGTTGTAACGAGTGGTTATTTCAGTCAACGTTGCTTTTCTATCAGCTTGAATCAGTCGGCCCATTCTCCTCTGACCTCTAGCATCCACAAGGCATTTTTGCCCACAGGACTGCCGCATACTGGATGTTTTTCCCTTTTCACACCATTCTTTGTAAACCCTAGAAATGGTTGTGCATGAAAATCCCAGTAACTGAGCAGATTGTGAAATACTCAGACCGGCCCGTCTGGCACCAACAACCATGTCACGCTCAAAATTGCTGAAATCTCCTTTCTTTCCCATTCTGACATTCAATTTGGAGTTCAGGAGATTGTCTTGACCAGGGCCACACCCCTAAATGCATTGAAGCAACTGCCATGTGATTGGTTGACTAGATAATTGCATTAATGAGAAATAGAACAGGTGTTCCTAATAATTCTTTAGGTGAGTGTATATGCCAGAGTAAGATGTTCCTGATGTCTAATCGACTGAGTTACCGAAGCCCGAACAGACAAGACGCCCTGAAGACCAAACCATGGACCAGCTGCAGAGGATCCCAAACCAGCCGGTGACCAACGGGAAACACCACCTCCTAAGTCACCTCCCGAAGAAAAGAAGCTATGTGTCAAGATTGACTATCTGTTTTCCATCATCTGTTTTGTTTTATGGATTCAGGACTTTTCGTAGACAAGACAGTTTTTTGGGAGAAGATCGAGATTAGGGATGAGCGAACCCGAACTGTATAGTTCGGGTTCGTACCGAATTTTGGGGTGTCCGTGACACGGACCCGAACCCGAACATTTTCGTAAAAGTCCGGGTTCGGGTTCGGTGTTCGTCGCTTTCTTGGCGCTTTTTGAAAGGCTGCAAAGCAGCCAATCAACAAGCGCCATACTACTTGCCCCAAGAGGCCATCACAGCCTTGCCTACTATTGGCATGGCTGTGATTGGCCAGTGCAGCATGTGACTCAGCCTCTATATAAGCTTGGGTAACGTAGCGCTGCACGTCACTCTGCTGATTCAAGCATAGGGAGAGGTTGCTGCTGCGACGTTAGGGCGAGATTAGGCAGATTAACTCCTCCAAAAGCCTTCATTCTGTGATCGATCTCCAGCTGTGGATCATTGAAGTGCTAATATCGATTTGCTCACTTTTTTTAGGCTGCCCAGAGCGTTTTTATATCACTTTTTTCTGGGGTGATCGGCGGCCATTTTGTGGCTTGTGGTGCGCCAGCACAAGCTACCACCAAGTGCTTTTAACCATCAATAGTGTAGTTACTTTTTGCTATATCCTACATCAGCTGCAAGCTGAGCCTGTGTCACCGAAGTGCATTTAACCATCAACAGTGTGGTTATTTTTTGGCCATATACTACATCAGGTGCAGGCTGAGCCTGTGTCACCCAAGTGCATTTAACCATCAACAGTGTGGTTAATTTTTGGCCATATACTACATCAGGTGCAGGCTAAGCCTGTGTCACCCAAGTGCATTTAACCATCAATAGTGTGGTTATTTTTTGGCCATATACTACATCAGGGGCAAGTTGAGCCTGTCACCCAGCGCCTAAAAAATAGACCTGACATTTATATTCCTCCAAATCAGTACTGTTTTAGCTGGTCAAGTTATTTGTAGTGACCGTAAAAGCACAGTTTTTGTTCTGGGTTGAAAAACTATTCCCAAATTTGCCATTCTCAAAATAAGTAGTTTCTGCTATATCAGGCCTACTTTAAATCTATCCCAAAAAGGATATCTTAGATTCAAGGTGCTGATAGTGTCATTCAGAAAAACTTAACACACACGCTACAGTGCAGATACAAGTCTAATTCTGTGATTAAAGGTATATCTGTCACACAGCGCAAAAAAAAATAGGCCTCACATTTCTATTCAACCAAATCTGTACTGTTTTAGCTGGTCAAATTATTTGTAGTGACCGTAAAAGCACAGTTTTTGTTCTGGGTTGAAAAACAATTCCCAAATTTGCCATTCTCAAAAAAAGTAGTTTCTGCTATATCAGGCCTACTTTAAATCTATCCCAAAAAGGATATCTTAGATTCAAGGTGCTGATAGTGTCATTCAGAAAAACTTAACACACACGCTACAGTGCAGATACAAGTCTAATTCTGTGATTAAAGGTATATCTGTCACACAGCGCAAAAAAAAATAGGCCTCACATTTCTATTCAACCAAATCTGTACTGTTTTAGCTGGTCAAATTATTTGTAGTGACCATAAAAGTACAGTTTTTGTTCGGGTTTGAAAAACTATTCCCAAATTTGCCATTTTCAAAATTGTGGTGAACAGGAACAATGAGGAAAACATCTAATAAGGGACGCGGACGCGGACATGGTCGTGGTGGTGTTAGTGGACCCTCTGGTGCTGGGAGAGGACGTGGCCGTTCTGCCACAGCCACACATCCTAGTGTACCAACTACCTCAGGTCCCAGTAGCCGCTAGAATTTACAGGGATATTTGGTGGGGCCAAATGCCGTTCTAAGGATGGTAAGGCCTGAGCAGGTACAGGCATTATTCAATTGGGTGGCCGACAGTGCATCCAGCACGTTCACATTATCTCCCACCCAGTCTTCTGCAGAAAGCGCACAGATGGCGCATGAAAACCAAGCCCATCAGTCTGTCACATCACCCCCATGCATATCAGGGAAACTGTCTGAGCCTCAAGTTATGCAGCAGTCTCTTATGCTGTTTGAAGACTCTGCTGCCAGGGTTTCCCAAGGGCATCCACCTAGCCCTTCCCCAGGGGTAGAAGAGATAGAATGCACTAACGCACAACCACTTATGTTTCCTGATGATGAGGACATGGGAATACCACCTCAGCACGTCTCTGATGATGATGAAACACAGGTGCCAACTGCTGCGTCTTTCTGCAGTGTGCAGACTGAACAGGAGGTCAGGGATCAAGACTGGGTGGAAGACGATGCAGGGGACGATGAGGTCCTAGACCCCACATGGAATGAAGGTTGTGCCACTGACTTTCACAGTTCGGAGGAAGAGGCAGTGGTGAGACCGAGCTAACAGCGTAGCAAAAGATGGAGCAGTGGGCAAAATCAGAACACCCGCCGCCAAGAGACTCCGCCTGCTACTGACCACCGCCATCTGGGACCGAGCACCCCAAAGGCAGCTTCAAGGAGTTCCCTGGCATGGCACTTCTTTAAACAATGTGCTGACGACAAGACCCGAGTGGTTTGCACGCTGTGCCATCAGAGCCTGAAGCGAGGCATTAACGTTCTGAACCTTAGCACAACCTGCATGACCAGGCACCTGCATGCAAAGCATGAACTGCAGTGGAGTAAACACCTTAAAAACAAGGAAGTCACTCAGGCTCCCCCTGCTACCTCTTCTGCTGCTGTCACCTCGGTCTCTTCTGCTGCTGCCGCCGCCTCAGGCCTCTTCCTCCGCCTCTGGAGGAACGTTGGCACCTGCCGCCCAGCAAACATGGGATGTACCACCAACACCACCACCTGCGTCACCAAGCATCTCAACCATGTCACACGGCAGCGTTCAGCTCTCCATCTCACAAACATTTGAGAGAAAGCGTAAATTACCACCAAGCCACCCTCGATCCCTGGCCCTGAATGCCAGCATTTCTAAACTACTGGCCTATGAAATCCTGTCATTTAGGCTGGTGGACACAGACAGCTTCAAACAGCTCATGTCGCTTGCTTTCCGACAGTATGTTGTTCCCAGCCGCCACTACTTCTCCAAGAGAGCCGTGCCTTCCCTGCACAACCAAGTGTCCGATAAAATCAAGTGTGCACTGCGCAACGCCGTCTGTGGCAAGGTCCACCTAACCACAGATACGTGGACCAGTAAGCACGGCCAGGGACGCTATATCTCCCTAACTGCACACTGGGTAAATGTAGTGGCGGCTGGGCCCCAGGCGGAGAGCTGTTTGGCGCACGTCCTTGCGCCGCCAAGGATCGCAGGGCAACATTCTTTGCCTCCTGTCTCCTCCTCCTCCTACTCAGCTTCCTCCTCCTCTTCTTCCACCTTCTCATCTAGTCAGCCACACACCTTCACCACCAACTTCAGCACAGCCCGGGGTAAACGTCAGCAGGCCGTTCTAAAACTCATATGTTTGGGGGACAGGCCCCACACCGCACAGGAGTTGTGGGGGGGTATAGAACAACAGACCGACGAGTGGTTGCTGCCGGTGAGCCTCAAGCCCGGCCTGGTGGTGTGCGATAATGGGCGAAATCTCGTTGCAGCTCTGGGACTAGCCGGTTTGACGCACATCCCTTGCCTGGCGCATGTGCTGAATTTGGTGGTGCAGAAGTTCATTCGCAACTACCCCGACATGTCAGAGCTGCTGCATAAAGTGCGGGCCGTCTGTTCCCGCTTCCGGCGTTCACACCCTGCCGCTGCTCGCCTGTCTGCGCTACAGCGTAACTTCGGCCTTCCCGCTCACCGCCTCATATGCGACGTACCCACCAGGTGGAACTCCACCTTGCATATGCTGGACAGACTGTGCGAGCAGCAGCAGGCCATAGTGGAGTTTCAGCTGCAGCACGCACGGGTCAGTCGCACTGCGGATCAGACACACTTCACCACCAATGACTGGGCCTCCATGCGAGACCTGTGTGCCCTGTTGCGTTGTTTCGAGTACTCCACCAACATGGCCAGTGGCGATGACGCCGTTATCAGCGTTACAATACCACTTCTATGTCTCCTTGAGAAAACACTTAGGGCGATGATGGAAGAGGAGGTGGCCCAGGAGGAAGAGGAGGAAGAGGGGTAATTTTTAGCACTTTCAGGCCAGTCTCTTCGAAGTGACTCAGAGGGAGTTTTTTTGCAACACCAGAGGCCAGGTACAAATGTGGCCAGACAGGGCCCACTACTGGAGGACGAGGAGGACGAGGATGAGGAGGAGGTGGAGGAGGATGAGGATGAAGCATGTTCACAGCGGGGTGGCACCCAAAGCAGCTCGGGCCAATCACTGGTGCGTGGCTGGGGGAAAACACAGGACGATGACGATACGCCTCCCACAGATGACAGCTTGTCCTTACCTCTGGGCAGCCTGGCACACATGAGCGACTACATGCTGCAGTGCCTGCGCAACGACAGCAGAGTTGCCCACATTTTAACGTGTGCGGACTACTGGGTTGCCACCCTGCTGGATCCCCGGTACAAAGACAATGTGCCCACCTTACTTCCTACACTGGAGCGTGATACGAAGATGCACGAGTACAAGCGCACGTTGGTAGACGCGCTACTGAGAGCATTCCCAAATGTCACAGGGGAACCAGTGGAAGGCGAAGGCAGAGGAGGAGCAAGAGGTCACCAACGCAGCTGTGTCACGCCCAGCTCCTCTGAGGGCAGGGTTAGCATGGCAGAGATGTGGAAAAGTTTTGTCAACACGCCACAGCTAACTGCACCACCACCTGATACGGAACGTGTTAGCAGGAGGCAACATTTCACTAACATGGTGGAACAGTACCTGTGCACACCCCTCCACGTACTGACTGATGGTTCGGCCCCATTCAACTTCTGGGTCTCCAAATTGTCCACGTGGCCAGAGCTAGCCTTTTATGCCTTGGAGGTGCTGGCCTGCCCGGCGGCCAGCGTTTTGTCTGAACGTGTATTCAGCACGGCAGGGGGCGTCATTACAGACAAACTCAGCCGCCTGTCTACAGCCAATGTGGACAAGCTGACGTTCATAAAAATGAACCAGGCATGGATCCCACAGGACCTGTCCATCCCTTGTGCAGATTAGATATTAACTACCTCCCCTTAATAATATATTATTCTACTCCAGGGCACTTCCTCATTCAATACTATTTTTAATTTCATTTTACCATTATATTGCGGGGCAACCCAAAGTTGAATGAACCTCTCCTCTGTCTGGGTGCCGGGACCTAAATGTGTGACAGTGGCCTGTTCCAGTGGTGGGTGACGTGAAGCCTGATTCTCTGCTATGACATGAAGACTGATTCTGCGCTGACATAAGGCCAGATTCTCTGTTACGGGACCTCTCTCCTCTGCCTGGGTGCCTGGGCCTAAATATGTGACAGTGGCCTGTTCCAGTGGTGGGTGACGTGAAGCCTGATTCTCTGCTATGACATGAAGACTGATTCTGCGCTGACATAAGGCCAGATTCTCTGTTACGGGACCTCTCTCCTCTGCCTGGGTGCCTGGGCCTAAATATGTGACAGTGGCCTGTTCCAGTGGTGGGTGACGTGAAGCCTGATTCTCTGCTATGACATGAAGACTGATTCTGCGCTGACATAAGGCCAGATTCTCTGTTACAGGACCTCTCTCCTCTGTCTGGGTGCCGGGGCCTAAATATGTGACAATGGCCTCTTCCAGTGGTGGGTGACGTGAAGCCTGATTCTCTGCTATGACATGAAGACAGATTCTGTGCTGACATAAGGCCAGATTCTCTGTTACGGGACCTCTCTCCTCTGCCTGGGTGCCTGGGCCTAAATATGTGACAGTGGCCTGTTCCAGTGGTGGGTGACGTAAAGCCTAATTCTCTGCTATGACATGAAGACTGATTCTGTGCTGAAATGAAGCCAGATTCTCTGTTACGGGACCTCTCTCCTCTGTCTGTGTGCCGGGGCCTAAATATGTGACAGTGGCCTGTTCCAGTGGTGGGTGACGTGAAGCCTGATTCTCTGCTATGACATGAAGACTGATTCTCTGCTGACATGAAGCCTGAATCTCTGTTACGGGACCTCTCTCCTCTGCCTGGGTGCCTGGGCCTAAATGTGTGACAGTGGCCTCTTCCAGTGGTGGGTGACGTGAAGCCTGATTCTCTGCTATGACATTAAGACTGATTCTTTGCTGACATGAAGCCAGATTCTCTTGTACGGGACCTCTCTCCTCTGTCTGGGTGCCGGGGCCTAAATATGTGACAGTGGCCTATTCCAGTGGTGGGTGACGTGAAGCCTGATTCTCTGCTATGACATGAAGACTGATTCTGTGCTGACATGAAGCCTGAATCTCTGTTACGGGACCTCTCTACTCTGCCTGGGTGCCGGGGCCTAAATATGTGACAGTGGCCTGTTCCATTGGTGGGTGACGTGAAGCCTGATTCTCTGCTATGACATGAAGAATGATTCTGTGCTGACATGAAGCTTGAATCTCTGTTACGGGACCTCTCTCCTCTGCCTGGGTGCCTGGGCCTAAATATGTGACAGTGGCCTGTTCCAGTGGTGGGTGACGTGAAGCCTGATTCTCTGCTATGACATGAAGACTGATTCTGTGCTGACATGAAGCCTGAATCTCTGTTACGGGACCTCTCTCCTCTGCCTGGGTGCCGGGGCCTAAATATGTCACAGTGGCCTGTTCCAGTGGTGGGTGACGTGAAGCCTGATTCTCTGCTATGACATGAAGACTGATTCTCTGCTGACATGAAGCCAGATTCTCTGCTATGGCATGAAGAGACTGATTCTCTGCTGACATGAAGCCAGATTCTCTGCTATGGCATGAAGAGACTGATTCTCTGCTGACGTGAAGCCCGATTCTCTGCTATGGGACCTCTGTCCAATTGATATTGGTTAATTATTTTATTTTTATTTTTTAATTCATTTCCCTATCCACATTTGTTTGCAGGGGATTTACCTACATGTTGCTGCCTTTTGCAGCCCTCTAGCTCTTTCCTGGACTGTTTTACAGCCTTTTTAGTGCCGGAAAGTTCGGGCCCTTATTGACTTCAATGGGGTTCGGGTTCGGGACGAAGTTCGGGTCGGGTTCGGATCCCGAACCCGAACATTTCCGGGAAGTTCGGCCGAACTTCTCGAACCCGAACATCCAGGTGTTCGCTCAACTCTAATCGAGATTCGTCGAGGGACACTGGGGGGCATATGACAATGAGGAGGGACTGTTGTGGAAATTTTATTAGGGTGTGTATTAAATATATTGCGTATTGTCATCATGCCTCTCAGTGTTAGGGTAAACCATTGGAGTGGATATCTTCCCGTGTATGTCCTGGCACAGCTGCTGGGCGCAGAGGTCTCCGTCGGCGAATGGTCCATGTGCTAAGCACTGGGCTGTGGGCCGGGGGAGACTGATGTGCTCAGCAGAGCAGTGTTTTGTTGGCTGATGTATGGACGCCGGCTAGGGCCCCCGCGCAAGACGCAGATTTATTGGCTTGGCGTGGATTCATTTGTTAAGAGAACAATATACATGTGTTTGTTAACTGGCTAGGTTATTCTAAATGATGGTGTCTTGTCTTCCTATGTCATCACTTCCTGTATGTCATCACTTCCTGCATCATTGTTATGGGCCAGCCCCTTTTACACCTTTTGTGAGTAAATAAAAGAAACAGACTGGGCAGGGGGAAAAAGGAGTTGCTCAGAATTCAAGCAAGATGGTAACACCTGTGTCTGCCTCTGACTGCGGTTGAGATTTTTGCCTTTCCTTTCTCAAAGACATTGGAGAGCGGATTACAACTATTAATATTTCTACAACACCGCTGACAAAGGTGGGTGAAAGAAGGAGCACTTGGCATCAGATGTGTGGTATCAGGATGGTTGCAGCATCAGAGTAGTAGCTGAGTCAGGTAGTCAGAAGAAACCGGTCTCTTTTATCAAAGTGTTGGTGTGGCACCATGGATGATCTAGTCTGATGCATCGGGCATTGGTGGGGGGAAAGCCTGGCTGATCCACGCCGGATTCATCTTTACAAAGGTCAGTCTCTCCACATTTTGGCTGGACAGGAGAGTTCTCCTTGGGGTAACTATGGCCCCCGCCGCTCTAAACACCCTCTCTGATGCCACACTACTGGCCGGGCAGGACAGCTTTTCCAGGGCAAACTCTGCTAGTTGCAGCCACAAATCCAGTTTGACTGCCCAGTAGTCCAGCGGATCTTCAATGTATGTTGGCAGGGTGCTGTCCAAGTATGCCACCACCTGCTGGTTCAGGTCCTGCTCCAGGTCTACCTGCTTCTGCTGCTGGTGAGTAGTTTTTTCACATTCGATTTATTGATGAGTCACACAGAGAAGTTCCTCCCCTGTGTGACTCCGTTTGCCAAGGCAAACCAGGTGCAGAACAGCATGACACCGCCATGCCCTGCACATGTGGTATGCTGGTCAAGTTGCTGGTGTGGCTGTGCAGGATCCACCCAGTGGGCTGTAAAGGACATGTACTGTCCCTGACCGTAGTTACAGCTCCACACGTCAGCGCTGCCATGCACTTTGGCAAACCCCGACAGGCTCAGAGACTGGTCCAGCTTCTGTTCTACATATTTGTGCAGGGTTGGTGCTGCCTTTTTGGCAAATAAATGATGGCTTGGGACCCTCCACCTCGACTCGGCGCAAGCCATCAGTTCTCCGAAAGGTGCAGAGTCCACCACTTGGAAGGGGAGGGATTGCATCACCAGCAACTTGGACAGGAGCACCTTCAGCTTCTGCACCGTTGGATGTGTGCACGCATGCTGCTGTCTCTTGGCAATCGCTTCGGTGATTGATTGCTGATGGAATGACTGATGAGGAGTAGGATCAGGAGCAGGAGCATCTGGACCAGCAGAAGATGGGAATGACAGTTAGCTCTCTTCGGCTGAGGTGTTGGAGCCTTGACTGGCTGAAACCGGGTGCGTGCCACTGGGTAATGCAGCGGTATCTGCGCCACCACATCGGAGCCATGGTTCTCCCAGGCCACTTTATTGTGATGCACCATATGTTGACGCAGGGCATTGGTGCCAACATTGGCACCCTGGACATGCTTCACCTTCTGCCCACATATTCTACATATGGCCATGCTAACCTCCTCCGGCTGCTTAACAAAAAACTGCCACACTGCCAAGTAGGTGATTTTCCCCCCAAAAGTCAGCACTGATTGACTGCTACCGCCGCTGCCTCCGTGAACCCCTGCACCACTACTTCCTGGGCAGGTAGGCTTCTGTGACCCCCAGAGGAAGGTTTCGTATCGAAACGTGCGTCGGGTGTGCAGTACTCCTGTGGATTCGCTACCACTTTACATACGGTATGTGACCTTATCTTTTTTACCTGCCTGTTTTTCTGACCTTTTTGCGGATTTAGCTTTTTGACTAAAACATTTACTATGTTTTTCTCTTGTGACTTCTTTGTAATTTGCACATGCACTTTACCATCCATTCAACTTAGTTGAACAGGTATATATATATATATATTCAGAGACCCACATCGGAGAGTTGTCTTTTTCTCCTCTGCTCACATAGCAGTTTTGCACTTGCACTTTATTTTTCTGATACTATCTGTATCTTTATCAATAGTGGGCACTCTCTTAATATATATCACATACGGCAGCTCTGTTTCATTTATTAATACTTACAATTAGGTCGTTTACCCTTTTTATACTGTTGTATCTTACAAACTCTCCCAGGATTGTACTGCACCTTGTGCATTTGTCTGTCATCTCTTTACATGCTTTTAATTATATATTCAATAAAACAATATTTTTATAGCTTATTAGCTCTCAGTGTCTTTTTATAGGTTATTTTTTTGCTGTGAAGCAGGTAGTCTACCCTAGGCACGTTTGGCTCACGACCTCCCACTGCTGCCACCCTGCTGACTCCCAGCCAAACTACCACCTTGCTGGCTCAGCTGCTACCTCACAGGCAAGCTGCCACCCTCTTCTCCTGATGATGATGAAGCACTTTCTACACCCGGCTCCCGAGTGCGATCGGCTTCATCATCATCATCATCATCGAGTAGTGTCTGCGCATCACTCATGTCCTCCTCAATGGTCCCTGGGTCAGGAGCCTGACTGCTCGCAACACCACCTCCCACGCCACTCTCCTCATCACTACTTGCCTGCCTAACGGAGGAAGCGGAGGATGTCTCCTCCAGATCTTGGCTGGGCAGTAGCTGTCCTGTAGTAGCTCTTTCTCGCTGAAAAGTGGAACAGAGCCTACAGCATGCATTAAGGCAGATTGCCTGGATTTGTGGGAGGGGCTGAGGTCCGCCTCCAGCCTATTTAGGGCACTCCCCTTACCTGGCTCCTGCATCATTGAGGTCTGAGCTTTTGAGAGAGGAGGTCGCTTGTGGAGTTCCTGGAGAGTTACCTGCGAGTCGCTGGATTTCTGGGAGTTTTTCGTTGCCATCCGTTCTGGATTTGGAGCATTTCGGTTCTATTTTTTCCGGCTTCACTCGGTTCACTGTGGGTCACGTTTGCCCGTTAGACTGCGAGTCATCCATACGGTGCGGCCGGGGCCTCACGGTTGCCCCCTGTACCGGTTCAATTCATTTCACCAAACGCTGCACCAATGTCACTGTTTTCTCGTACAAGTCACCAGTATTTCATTTCTGTCACGCCTTGTTCATGCTCAATTTGTCCACACCGTACCACTATTCCGGTCGGCCCCCTGCGACAAGCATGCAGTCGTTTTCTTGGGCAATCCCCCATTTCTGTTCATTTCATTTCACCAAACGCTGCACTAATGTCACGGCTTTCTCGCACAAGTCACCAGCTTTTCATTTCTGTCATGTCTTGTTCATGCATAAGGTATCTGCACCGTATCACCACTCCGGTCAACACCCCTGCGGCATGCGGGCAGTGGTTTTCTGAGTCATCCATACGGTACAGCCGGGGCGCGCGGTTGCCCCCTGTACCGGTTCATTTCATTCATCAACGCGCACCAATGTCACGGATTTTTCATACAAGTCACCTGTATTCATTTCTGTCACGCCTGTTCATGCGCAATTTGTTCACAACCGTACCACCATTCTGGTCAACAGCTCTGAAGCAGGCGGCCAATGGTTCCTGGGTTAATCCCCCATTTTGGTTTGTTTCATCTCATACACGCTGCACCAATGTCACGGCTTCTCGCATCAATCACCGGCATCTCATTTCTCTCATGTCTTATTCTGGCGTCTTCCCACAGTACTAACACTCCGGTCAGCACCCTGGTGGTTCCGGGCTCATTCCCCATTTCTGGGTCAGTTCATATCACCCCACATCATCCACATTCATGCCCCCCCCCCCCACTCATGTTCATGTGCACGGCTACAGGTGCCAGCTGCGGTGCACCTGGTACACCCTCCATTCATGTCCGCCTCCACTGGGCATACCGCTGCCACAAGCATCCCCTCCCCACCGCCTCCTTCCTGTTCCGCCGCTCCTCCTGCCGGCCCCGTCCCGGTGCCTGCCCCTGTACCATTCCATTTCACAATCATTTCACTCATGTCACGGTTTCTCGCTCACAAGTCACTTGCATTTCATGTCTGTCGTGCCTTTTACGAGGCACAAGGGACACGACCACACAGCAGCCCTACTCCAGTCACCACCCTGCAGCAAGCCAGCCCAGGTTATTGTTCCTGGGTTTCCTCCCATTCCAGTTCAACAAACCACCCTGCAACTCACTTACATTCATGCCCCCCCCCCCCTTTCATGTCACAGCAGGGCCCAAAAAATCACACACTTGCTCACATGACCTTGCGCAGCTGAAAGGGCCACACTGCTCACACCCTCGCACGCACGCTGCTTCGGACGTCCCCTCCCCGCCACCTCCTGCCTGTTGCCGCTCCTCCTGCCGCGCGGCCGATGGCGCCCGGCCGCGTCCTGGGGCCTGGTCTGCGCATGCGCGGCCGGGGTTCTGCGCATGCGCGGCGATTTCGTCGGCGCATGCGTGGTGTCCCGGCGGCCGTGGGGAGGGGGGGTGACTCCGGACGAATGGGTTCACAAATAAATGGCTTTCATTTCACATGCTCCAAATGTCACTCCTCACACACAGTCACAAATCTTCCAAGTATGTTCCACATGATTCACTTTCACTTCACCTACACGTTCATGCCCCCCCCCCCCCCCGGTCATTTACGTGCACAGTCACGGGGGCCAGCGGCTGTGCAACCTGCACACCCCCCATTCATTTCACCTCCACTGGGCTCACCGCTGCCCTGACATCCCCTCCCCATCACCGCCTGCCTGGTTACCGCTCCTCCTGCCGCGCGGCCGATGGCGCCCGGCCGCGTCCTGGTGCCTGGTCTGCGCGTGCGCGGCCGGGGTTCTGCGCATGCGCGGCGATGCCGTCGGCGCGTGCGCGGTATCCCGGCGGCCGTGCGCGCCGCATCTGTTGCGGGGGGCCGCTGTCGGACGGCAGGGGAGCCTTCCAGCACGCCCCTCCAGTCATACACACCCCAGCAGCCCCAATAAAAGAAAGGGAAACGCCATCTAACACCTTTGGAATAAACATGGAAGATCATGAGCCAGGCCCTCCTGTCCAAAATCATGCATGATCTTTATAAATGCTCGTCTGGCTGGAAGGGCACAATTTCCCATACGCGCTCAGCGGCAAAGTGACTGTCTCAAAGGGGTTCTTCACCTTTTTGTTAACGATGATCTACCCTTCGGATGGGTCATCACCTATTCATTGCATCATAATCAATGAATAGGTGGGAATTGCAGGGACACGGTCCAAAATGTTCCATTAAATTGCAGGCACGCGCTTTCCGCCTGGACATGGCCACACGGCACGCACTGGTCTCTTTCACACCAGGCTCAAGCTGTCATTTCATGAATAACCAGCCTGTTTGCCTTGCACACAAACCCTTCTTGTTAAAACACCCCACCGCCATTAGGTCAAACAGCCCCCACACATAAACATAAACCCACCACTTTGCCCCAGGGTCAAAAAAATAAATAAAATAAAAAATAAAATTAAATAAATAAATAAAAAATAAATAAATAAATAAACAAAATAAAAAAAAAAATAAAAAAAACGGGAATCCATACAGTCCGCACGATCACATGCTCCGCCACGTAATAAATCACAGGCCTCATTTCGCACATCACCCGCACAGGCGCTGCATTATTGCATATTCACGTTATGATCCTCTCGGGTCATGCTAATGTTTATACCACAGTCCACTCTCGTCATACTACTTTCTGTTACCAGGTACGTACACCTGCTCTTAAACGATTTTCTCCTTACATTTCGGATGGTCCCGTCACTAAAAAAAAAAAAAAAAAAAAAACCTGAATTAAAGGACACAGACCAATACGTTCCATTGGATTGCAAAACGCACATTCCCACTTGTGCATGGCCATGCGCCACACGCTGGTCTCTTCTCACACCAGGCGCAAGCTATCATTACATGAACAACCGTCATGATCCTCCGGGTCATGCATATGTACCATGTACATTGTCACATTTCATCACACTATTTTATGTCTACCCTCCCCCTTTTTCAGGCGGTCAACCTATATTGTATTTTGCACTACCGTGTATCCGGAGAATTTTCTTACCACCAGGTATGTTCACCTGCTCATTTAACAAAAGTCTTCCTTACATTTCGAATGATCCCGTTAGGGTCAGTGTGCTGGCTTTAGGGGCACCATCATCCCACTAGGTTACCCCCTTCTTGGCTTCCCCAGCAGTTAGTGGTCCCGCGAGGCCGACACCCCGCCTCAAACGTACAGAGGCACCCGCCCAACGCGTCACCTCGTTAGTAAGCCGCCTCGCGTGTTGCATAGAGAGGGCCTCACCTGTCACTCCCTTCCCCTAGTCCTGTCTTACAGTCACCGAGAGGCCAACGCTCCTGCCACTACCACAAGTGGCCTCATTAACCCCTCGCGCCAAATCATAGGTAGAGCCTCTCAAGCCGCTTGGCAAATTAGCAGGGCCTCATCTGTCACCATGCAAGTATAATTTTTTCGCCATCCGGCCTAGCTAGCTTGCCAGCACGATCCTGTGTTTCCCCAAGCTAATCAACTGTTTTGTTTTACCATGTCTCTGGAAGGGATAGAGAACTTCTCCCTACCTGGCACCCCTGCTAGATCCGTCACTGCTACCCAGGGAGACGGTCTAGCCAGTCCAGCACCCATCAGATCCTGGACAATCCCGCGCATAACGACGGAGTTAAGGTGACGGCTTGTTCCCTTCCCCGCCACGGCGAGGAGAGCAGAGCTTTTCCGGCTGCTGCGCACACCAATCGATAACAGGGAGGCAGGGGAAGGACGTAGCCAGTCCAGCACAGGGGATATACATACCATGCTGTCCTCTCTAAATGTCATCCATGTCTAAAGTCAACGCCAGGTTGGAGAGGCTGGAATCGGTCACCGCGACCCTCTCCCTGGCAGGGCCACCACCGGCAGCGTCACCGGCGCCGGCCGGATTGCCAGTGATCACGTCGACCGTTAGCCTGGAGGACCAAGAAGTCAGCCCGGCGCACATAATACCGGAGGAGGAACCTGGGGTACCCGTCGCCACCAAGAAGACAGAAGGGCCAGACACGGTCATCACCTTTCCTGGGTACCCAGTTGGATTCAGCCTCAATGCAAGCCAGTTTGCCATCCGGGAAGATCCAGGACATTCTCGCCCACATAGACAACTACCTTCAACTCAGCACCGGCAGCCGCAAAAAACGTCAGTCCCTGCTGGGCTCCCTGATCTTTGCCATGCGCATCCACCTCAGGGTCGCTCATTTATATCACGGCTCCTGCACCTCTCCCCTTTTTTCCACACGACTCGCACGGGTTGTCCCTGGATGCCCACGCTGCGGCAGGTCTGGGCATGTGGGGGAGATTTCTGTCCACCTGGAATGGCGGGAGCTTGTTTCTCCCTCAGCCGTCGGACTCTTCCCCCTCTATCTGGTCAGATGCGGCATCTACCACAGGCTTCGCGGCCATTTTTGGGAACGATTGGCTGTGGGGCAGCTGGCCTCCTGCGGTCCGGGGTTTGGAGAGATTCTCCACTGCCTCAGCGCTTTTCAAGATCTACCCCATCGTGGCGGCTGCCGTAGCGTGGGGTCATTCATGGGCAAACATGTCGGTCCGGTGCTATTCAGACAACCATACGACCTGCCAGTTCATCAACAGGATCGTTCCAAATCTCTCACAATCGTGAGGTTTCTGCAGAGACTTCCTTGGTTGGCCACTTGCAATAATTTCTTCTTACATTGTTTCCATGTCCCGGGGGGTGGGCAATACCACAGCTGACAATCTGTCTCGCGTCAAATTTCTGGCATTTCATCAAGCTCTCCCATCAGCGTCACCCACGGCCTCCATCACTCCATCATTTCAAACAGCTCATTCTGGATTAGAAGGCATCATGCGGCATAGCCAGTCTTTGTCCCACTTAGCACTATCAGACAATACACATAGAACATACGACAGAGCGTTCACACTATTCAACAGGTTCCTGTTGGAACACAACATCACGCACCCTTTTGTCATGACGTCTCTTCCGGGGTTGCTTCTTTTGCCACCTCAAACTCAATGTCATACAACACCATCAAACTATATCTCACCGGCATTTCAACATCATATGCTAATCATACACCCTAATAACATCAGCTTCATGTCCTCGCACCAGATCAAATACATACTCAGAGGATTCAGGAAACGGAACCCGCACATCCAGCCCAGAGGCTACCCATAATCATTCATATCTTCAAAGCATTATCCGACTTACTGGACGCCACGCCTCTTGAAACAGATGCCAACTCCATCATCAAAACGGCAATTTACTTGGCCTTCTACGGATTCCTGAGTTCCGGGAAATTCACTACAGCCTCCACGACCCGAACCTCACCTTGTCTTCTTGTCACCCACGTGTCAAAACACATGGTTCACTACATCCTGTCCTTACCTCACTCCAAGAATAGTCAGCACTTACCCGTCAACATTTCATATTACCCCACGCACAACAGATGGTGTCCAGTCAGGGTCCTGGATGCTTACAATCAGCGTCACAAGTTCTACCCTCTCAACCGCTACTTCAACTACATGGTTCGGTACTCACCACCACCACCTTCATGACCCATGCCGGGTCATCCCTCACACAACTAGGCCTCAACGCAGCCAACTACTCAGGGCACTCCTTTCGCATTGGAGCCACGTTCACGGCCTCCAGTGCCAACATCCTCACTCATGTCATCAGGGAATTGGGGCGCTGGGAGTCATCCGCTTACGCGCAATACATTCCCAATCCAACACAAGAGTTAAGAGTGGCTTTCCAAAACATGTCGGGTCAAGCTATTGATACATCAATTGGCTACAATAAACTGGTTTATTTCCATTTTTGCCCTCTTCTTTCTCAGGCCTACCTCATCCTCGGTTTCGGCACACCACAACCGACTGCACTCATTCCCTGCTTTCCCAGGGCTCTTCACTGTACTACCGTAAGCCCCTTACACAAGTATTAAGGCAGATTGCCTGGATTTGTGGGAGGGGCTGAGGTCCGCCTCCAGCCTATTTAGGGCACTCCCCTTACCTGGCTCCTGCATCATTGAGGTCTGAGCTTTTGACCCTCCCACCACTCCACTCATTTACAACTCATTTCTTCCATATCTTTTCCTTGGGTAGGCCCTCTTCTTTCTCAGGCCTACCTCATCCTCGGTTTCGGCACACCACAACCGACTGCACTCATTCCCTGCTTTCCCAGGGCTCTTCACTGTACTACCGTAAGCCCCTTGCACAAATAATACTTCTCCTGATAAGGGAACAGAAAGGACTGAGGCAGGTTAAGGACAGGTGAGGGCACAGGGCCTGCTCCCGGGCCATGCCGACTAAGGGTTGTGTCTGACGAACCCACTGACGTTTGGCTGGGGGTGTCTGATGTCACTTGGAATGAAGTGGATGACCGAGTTAACCAATCAAGAACCGCTAGGTCGCTGGTCAAGACACGACTGCTAGATGACACCGGGAGCTCAGGCGTCTCGCAGCAACTCCTGCTGCCACGCCCCCTTACTCTGCTGCGACCTCTGCCTGCGCCAAAAACATTTAGGCCTCTTCCCCTCCTCTGTGCATGGCCTGGACTGAACTAAATAAATTAAAAGCAAATTAAAGCACCCCTAAAAGCGACAAATATATTTTTCTTTCTGTACTGAAATAGGCCACTTAACGCTTTTGCCACAAATAAGTGCACCAGTGAAGTACGTATATTTTTTCTTTCTATAATGAAATAGCCCACTAAACTCTTTTGCCACAAATAAGTGCACCAGTGAAGTGCATATATGTTTTTCTTTCTGTACTGAAATAGGCCAGTAAACTCTTTAGGCAGAAATAAATGCACCAGTGAAGTGCGTATACTTTTTTCCTTTTTGTACTGAAATAGGACAGTGAACCCTTTCACTAGAGATGGCCTTGCGGTTCGCCCGGCGGTCGTGTCATGGCGAAATCTGCTCGTTCACGATTCGCCAAACATGCAAACATATGGAGATGTCCACCGACGCCATATTCTTTTACATTGTGAAGAACTTTGGCCCATGACACATCCATCAGGTGGTACAGGACAGCCAATTGAGACGTTTCAGCACATATACATACCCCCTACCTTATAAATAAACCTGAACTGGCCACCATTTTACGTACAGTCTTTAGCCAGTGTGGGGAGAGGTTGCTGTGTGGAGCAGGGACAGACTGTTAGGGACACTGAAAGCTAGCTAATAGGGCAACAAAAGTCCTTTTAAGGAGTGGCATAGGTGTGCTATCGATAGGTGTGACTTACTGAGGGGTGTAATATACTTATAATACACTTTGTAACATAGAAAGTACTGTATTTTACTCCCTATAAGACGCACTTTCCCCCCCCCAAAAGTGGGGGGAAAATAGCAGTGTATCTCATGGGGCGAATGCTGCAATTTAAAATGATACACGGCTGCCACAATGCCGCACAGCGCAGTCGGCGGGTGTATCAACTGAGAGGGAGGAGGGGCTGGGGGCCAGCATCTGGATTAGGAATGACAGCGGGGACCGGTGCAGTGACTCACTACATCATGCGCCTGTGCCGTCCACTTTATTAATGAATCGAGTGGCACGAGCACGTGACGTAGTGAGTGACGCGTCGCCCGCCCGTCCTCCCGGCCTGCCTCCTCCCTTTTCTCTGCTACGGAACTTAGTTGTAAGTAATACAGCTAGATTACACATGATTATTATATCTTAACAATGCAGGTAAGATAAGATTATGTAACAGTGAGCGTGGCCGGTGCATTAGAATACAGGGACTGGACCGGTCCCCGCTGTCATTCCTAATCCAGATGCCAGCCCCCAGCTCCTGTATTGGGGGTCATTCACACTGCAGAGACAAAATTATGTGGGGGATCTGTGGATGGCACATAGCATAAGATGCTATATATGTGTCATCCACAGATACCCCCATACCAGTGTCATCCACAGATCCACCCATAGCAGTGTCATCCACAGATGTCCCTATAACAGTGCCATCCAGAGATCCCCATAACAATGCCATCCAGAGATCCCCATAACAGTGCCATCCAGAGATCCCCATAACAGTGCCATCCAGAGATCCCCATAACAATTCCATCCAGAGATCCCCCATAACAGTGCCATCCAGAGATCCTTCATAACAGTGCCATCCAGAGATCCTTCATAACAGTGCCATCCAGAGATCCCCTCCGTAACAGTGTGTCATATACAGATCCCCCATAACAGTGTGTCATCTACAGATCCCAAATAAGTGTCCTCCACAGATCCCCCATAACAGTGTGTCATCCACAGATCTGCCATAACAGTGTATTCCACAGACCACCATTAGTTCAAAACCCACCAAAAGCACACCTTTTGGTTCCAATTATTTTTTCTAATTTCCCTACTCAAAAACCTAGGCATTTGGGTAGTGCAGCATTTGTTTATGGTTTAGCTGTGTTACCTCAGCTACAGACAGTGACAAACGACATTGGAACAAATAATTTCTACTGGTGTAATATACCAGTTGACCACCAAAAAACGTGATTGAAGCAGGGGTGTTATATACCAATTATAAACTTTCTATATAGTGCATTTGGGTAGTGCAGCATTTATTTGCGGTTTTGCTGCATTACCTCAGCTACAGACAGTGACAAACGACATTGGAACAAATAATTTCTACTGGAGTGATATACCAGTTGACCCCCCAAAAAGTGATTGAAGCAGGGGTGTTATATACCAATTATAAACTTTCAATATAGTGCATTTGGATAGGGCAGCATTTGTTTGCGGTTTTGCTGCATTACCTCAGCTACAGATAGCGACAAACGCCATTGGAACAAATCATTTCTACTGGTGTGATATACCAGTCTCCCCCCAAAAAATATTGATTGAAGCAGGGGTGTTATATACCAATTATATACGTTCTATATAGTGCATTTGGGTAGTGCAGCATTTGTTTGCGGTTTTGCTGCATTACCTCAGCTACAGATAGTGACAAACAAAATTGGAACAAATTATTTCTACTTGTGTGATATACCAGTTGCCCCCCAAAAAACTGATTGAAGCAGGGGTGTTATATACTAATAATATACTTTCTATACAGTGCATTTATGTAGTGCAGCATTTGTTTGCAGTTTTGCTGCGTTACCTCAGCTCACAGATAGTGACAAACGCTATTAGAACAAATAATTTCTACTAGTGTGAAATACCAGTTGCCCCCCAAAAAATCTGATTGAAGCAGGGGTGTGATATAACAATAATATACTTTCTATATAGTGCATTTGGGTAGTGCAGCATTTGTTTGCGGCTTTGCTGCGTTACCTCAGCTCACAGAGTGACAAACGTCATTTGAACAAATAATTTCTACTGGTGTGATATACCAGTTGCCCCCCCCATACAGGGGTGTTATATACCAATTATATACTTTCTATATCGTGCATTTGGGTAGTGCAGAAATTGTATGCGGTTTTGCTGAGTTACCTCAGCTACAGATAGTGACAAACACCATTGGAACAATTCATTTCTACTAGTGTGATATACCAGTTGCCCCCCCAAAAAATTGATTGATACAGGGGTGTTATATACCAATTATATACTTTCTATATAGTGCATTTGGGTAGTGCAGCATTTGTTTGCGGTTTTGCTGCATTACCTCAGCTACAGACAGTGACAAAAGACATTGGAACAACTAATTTCTACTGGTGTGATATACCAGTTGCCCCCCAAAAAAAAGTGAATTAAGCAGGGGTGTTATATACCAATTATATACTTTCTATATAGTGCAGTTGGGTAGAGCAGCATTTGTTTGCGGTTTAGCTGCGTTAGCTCAGCTACAGATAGTGACAAACGCCATTGGAACAAATAATTTCTACTGGTGTGATATACCAGTTGCCCCCCCAAAAAAGTGATTAAAGCAGGGGTGTTATACCAATTATATACTTTCTATATAGTGCATTTGGGCAGGGCCGGCTCTTTAATAAGGCAGACCAACCGGCTGCCTAAGGGCGCAGAGAAGGGGAGGGCGGCGCCAGGGTGCAAAAATGCTTTTATTAAATTTTTTTATTATTCTTTTTTAAATGCATAACTTGCGGACTTGTCCCGCCAGGCCCGCCCGCCCGCCCCAGCCTGCAGGTGTGCCGTGCGGCCCCGTCCCTCACCTCCTCACAGAGCAGCACGCAGACTCAGCAGCAGCACAGCATCAGTAAGGCTGGGTTCACACGAGCGTGTCCGGATTAGTTCCGGATGCGTCCCGGTGTGTTGCGGCAAACCCGCGCGAGTAGGAATGCAATTGCAGTCAGTTTTGACTGCGATTGCGTTCCGATGTTCAGTTTTTATCGCGCGGGTGCAATGTGTTTTGCACGCGCGTGATAAAAAACCGACTGTGGTACCCAGACCCAAACTTCTTTACAGAAGTTCAGGCTTGGGTTCGGTGTTGTGTAGATGTTATTATTTTCCCTTATAACATGGTTATAAGGGAAAATAATAGCATTCTGAAAACAGAATGCTTAGTAGGTGATCAATTGAGGGTTAAAAAAAATTAAAAAAAATTAACTCAGCTTCTCCTCTTGTTCGCGTAGTTCTCCCGGTCTTTAGTTCTTTAAAGATGAACTATGGGCTAAAGGACCTTTGGTGACGTCAGATCACATGCTCCAATCACATGGTCCATCACTGCAGGAGAAGGTGAGTTAATTTTTTTTATTTTTTTAACCCTCAATTGATCACCTACTAAGCATTCTGTTTTCAGAATGCTATTATTTTCCCTTATAACCATGTTATAAGGGAAAATAATATAGTGAATAGACTGTCACCTAGCAACAATGCGTGAAAATCACACCGCATCCGCACTTGCTTGCAGATGCTTGCGATTTTCACGCAACCCCATTCACTTCTATGGGGCCTGCGTTGCGTGAAAAACGCAGAATATAGAGCATGCTGCGATTTTCACGCAACGCACAAGTGATGCGTGAAAATCACCGCTCATCTGAACAGCCCCATAGAAATGAATGGGTCAGGATTCAGTGCGGGTGCAATACGTCCACCTACCGCATTGCACCCGCGCGGAATACTCGCCCGTGTGAACGCAGCCTAACACAGACAGTCACAGGGTCAGGGGTGTGTGATTGCCGAGTGGCGCTGCGGCGGGCGGCAGGCAGCAGCAACTGAGTGAAATGGACATGAGGGAGGGGGGAGAAATGTGACAACATGGATGGAGGGGGAGAAATGTGACAACATGGATAAAGGGGGAGAAATGTGACAACATGGATGGAGGGGAAGAAATGTGACAACATGGATGGAGGGGAAGAAATGTGACAACATGGATGGTGGGGGGAGAAATGTGACAACATGGATGGAGGGGAAGAAATGTGACAACATGGATGGAGGGGGGAGAAATGTGACAACATGGATGGGGGGGAGAAATGTGACAACATGGATGGAGGGGGAGAAATGTGACAACATGGATGAGGGGGAGAAATGTGACAACATGGATGGAGGGGGAGAAATGTGGCAACATGGATGGAGGGGGAGAAATGTGAGGGCTGATGTGACATAGGTGATTTGACAAGGAGGGGGAGAAATGTAACATGGAGGGGGAGAAATGTGACATGGAGGGGGAGAAATGTGACATGGAGGCCTGATGTGACATAGGTGATTTGACATGGAGGGGGAGAAATGTAACATGGAGGGGTGAGAAATGTGACCTGGAGGGCGTGAAATGTGACATGTAGGGGGAGAAATGTGACATGGAGGCCTTGAGGGGGAGAAATGTGACATGGGGGGCTGATGGCTGATAATTTTTTCTTATTGTCCTCCTCTAAAACCTAGGTGCGTCTTATATGGTCCTCAAACCAGCGATTGTCTGAAGCAGAGCGAAGATACCAGGACCACACAGAGGAGAAGCCAGATGATGCAGACTGGACCAGGGCCAGGTGAGCTGTGGGGGGGAGGGGCTGCCAAAATGTAGCTTTGCATGTGTTGGCAAAAATCCTTGCACCGGCCCTGCATTTGGGTAGTGCAGCATTTGTTTGAGGTTTAGCTGCATTACCTCAGCTACAGATAGTGACAAACGCCATTGGAACAAAACATTTCTACTGGTGTGATATACCAGTTGCCGCCCCAAAAAAGTGATTGAAGCAGGGGTGTTATATACCAATTATATACTTTCTATGTAGTGCAGTTGAGTAGAGCAGCACTTGTTTGCGGTTTAGCTGCATTACCTCAGCTACAGATAGTGACACTATATAGAAAGTATATAATTGCAGCATTGGTGTGCGGTTTTGCTGCATTACCTCAGCTACAGATAGTGACAAACGAAATTGGAACAAATAATTTATACTGGTGTGATATACCAGTTGCCCCCCCAAAAAACTGATTGAAGCAGGGGTGTGATATACCAGCTTCCACAAATACTGCTCTTTTATAGGGACTTTTGTCACAGGGTCAAATGACAGGCAGATGAAGAGGCAGGCCATTCTGCAGGTGTGGTAGGGGTCGGGCAGGTGCACCAGGCCGAAGCCTAAGTGAGAAGTTGCAAAATGTGCATGCTATTACGTCAAAGGACGCACCAGACTTGGTTGAGTGGCTCACTCAGCCTTCTGCTTCTGCACTCTCCTCATCCTCTCTATCTGCACCCTCTTCACTCTTTGCTGTTTGCACCCCCAAAGACACCACCACCACCATATACCCTCCGCTCAAGTCAGAGGAATTATTTTCCTATCCATTCCAAGACCTTACCGATGTGCAGCCATTCTTGGCATCGGAAAACGAAGAGGAGGTATCAACGATCGCCACCCAGCTGTCACGAATGGTAATGCAGAAAACTGGAAGTTATAAATAAACATCCAACTGACTTGATCCCAAACTAAGGAACATATGGGTGAGCCCTATAAAACCCCTAGAGCTCTCACTGACTGCTCTGCCCATGCAAAGATCTTTATGATAGATAATTGCATGCCTTCGTACCTAGACTGTGTGACACCTGAAAACCCTATAATAGTGAGGGGACACGACCACCGGCTCCCTGCACTTAATTCGGAGGGAGTCAGGGTCACCTAGAATCAAGCCAGCACGGAAACACAAATAAAGGAAAAGACTTATCTGAGGAACCAGCAGTTGCAGCATCTAGCAGTGAACACAATCCAGGAAGTAGTATAAACCGCAAAGTGAGGCAGTATGGGAGGGAATATAAAGGGAGGCAATCAGTGTAAATAGATGACAGCTGGGAGAAGGAAAAGAGATGACAAAGTGAAACCAAAACAAAGAACATCATGCAAGAGGTACAGAAGAACGTCTGCCAGAGCTTCTCAGAGAGCTGGCGGTGACACTAGCAGTCTGACGACAGTACCCAGATCAGACCAAGGAGGGTGGTCCACGCTGTTGCTGCCTACGCCGAGATCTCTAATGTCGGTGGTGCTGAAGGGGACGATGATGATGTGTCTATGGATGTCACGTGGGTGCCCACAAGAGAGGAAGAGGAGGGGAGTTCAGAGGGAGAGACGGAGCAGCAGATAGGGAGGAGAAGCAGGCAGAACTTACAGTGCACAGGAGGCAAAAAGCAGACTGCTAATGTATTAGGAACGAGCTATCCACCATGCTCGGTCACATCTGGCGCTCCCAGGACGCTGGCACTGACTCCGCAGTGTGTTTTTTTTTTTACCTGTCCGCTGCAGACAATAGCGTTGCCATCTGCAGCCTGTGCTGTCAACGCATAAGTCACGGTAAGCCCAACACTCACCTAGGGACGACCGCCTTAAGAAGGTACCTGGCCTCCCATCACCGAGCCCAGTAGGAGCAACACTGTCAGTACCCACAAAGACACACTACAGGTGCTCCATGTCCTGCCTCTTCTCATTCCCCTTTTCCTCTCTCCTCCCATTTGTCCTCCACTCCACCTTCCACCATGCTGTCCTCAGGTTCATCTGGCAAAAGGCAGGCTTCCGTGACCCAAATGTTCGAGCGAAAAAAGATGATGACGCCAGATAACCCTCTTGCCCAACGGCTGACCGCCGGCTTGTCGGAATTGCTAGCCTGCCAACTACTGCCATATAAACTGGTGGACTCTGAGGCCATCAGAAAATTTGTGGCCATTTGCACACCGCAATGGAAGGTCCCCAGCAGGAAATATTTCTGGGGAGCTTGTTTTTTTTCACTGCTCCAGTGGCTGCTTATGAGCGACACATGCAGACTTCTGCAGCCATTTGATGAGATCACCAAACTGGTCAGTTGCAGCCAGGGCGCCATCAGTGACATCCTATCTTACGCCTTCTTTCTGGAGCGTGCATTGCGTCGTGTCATTGGTCAAGGAGCAGGAGCAGGAAGATGAGGAAGTCGAAATGCTAGATGAATTCCCAGGGGGGCTACTCAATCTGAGACAAGTCAACAGGAGTCTGAAGAGGAGTCAGAGGAGGATGGTGCCGGGGTGGGGGAGGAGCAAGAAGAGCCTGCTTTAAATGTTTCTGGGATCCCTGGTGTTGTCCGTGGCTGGGGGGAGGAGAACAAGGATGAAATTTTCCTGGACGATGAGCAGGAGCCAGGCCACTTCACCGCTTCCAGTTTAGTGCAAATGGAGGCCTTCATGCTCAAGTGTTTGAAAAGGGACCCCCATATAAAAAGCATAAAGGGCAAGGACCAGTACTAGGTGGCAACGTACTTGGACCCCCGGTACAAACACAAAATGGCAGAAATGTTACCACCATCACAGAGGGCTGTCAGAATGCAGCACTTCCAGGCCTTGCTTTGAGAAATGCTGCATTCTGCTTTTGCGGGCGCTGGCAGAGGAATTTCCACTCACAGAGAAACTGTTGCGGGTACCAATCTAACAGCGCATGCAAGAAGAGGGCGGTTTGAAAATGTGTTGGTCACTTCGGATATGAGATCATTTTTGCAGCCAACCCATCAACAGCCGCACTCCGGATCTAGCCTCATGGAACGCCTAGACCTACAGGTGTCTGACTACATCAGGTTATCGGCCGATGTGGACGCTCTAAGAAGCGAGGAACCCCTGGACTACAGGGTTTGCAGACTTGACCTGTGGCCAGAGCTGGCACAATTTGCCATGGAACTCTTGGCTTGCCCCTCGTCCAGTGTCCTGTCCGAAAGGACATTCAGCGCAGCAGGGGGGATCGTGACCGATAAGCGCACTCACCTAGCTCACGAAAGTGTGGGCTACCTCACATTTCTAAAAATGAATGAGGCATGGATCTCAGAGGGATTCAACACCTGTGATGACCATGTTTAATTGAATTTCCTCATGCCAGCCCACAAATATACGCAAATATTGGTCCCTGTCTTAGGTAAATACGGCATAAAAGGCCTTTTCTGTCCGCTGAATGCCTAATGTTTTGGGCCTCGGAAGAATTCAACACCTGTGACGACCACGTGTTTCAACTATTATCATTAGGGGTGTTTTCAAGAGGGGAGATTTGTTTTCAATCCAATTTTATATTTTTAGTTCTTTTAAACGTATTTTTTTTTTATCTGTATTTGTACTGGCCTTCAGTAAAATTGATATCTATTGACCATCTAATAGAGCTTTAGCCACTTAATTACTTGTTTGTTTATGTACGCTGAATGCATAATTTTTGGGGCCTGTAGTACACTGGCCTGCTGAAAAATTGATATCCAATGATCGTGTAATCTATCTTCAACCACTTACTTGTTCTTTTATGTACGCTGAATGCATCATTTTTGGGGCCTGTAGTACACTGGCCTGCTGGAAAATTGATATCCAATGACCGTGTAATCTACCTTCAGCCAATTACTTAAAGAGATTCTGTCACCTCGTTTTAGGTTATAGAGATGCGGACATGCACGGCTAGTTCGCTGCTAGCATGTCCGCAATATACCTGTCCTATAGGGCTGTGTCCTTTTATTTAGTTTAAAAAATGATTTTAGAGATATGTAAATGGGCCTTGTAAGGTGCCCAAGGGGCTGTACTAACCTTCTTACACCATGCTGAAGTATTACTTTACTGAGAGAGTAGTGGATGCATGGAATAGCTTTCCTGCAGAAGTGGTAGCTGCAAATACAGTGAAGGAGTTTAAGCATGCATGGGATAGGCATAAGGCCATCCTTCATATAAGATAGGGCCAGGGGCTATCCATAGTACTGAATATATTGGGCAGACTAGATGGGCCAAATGGTTCTTATCTGCCGACACATTCTATGTTTCTATGTTTCTTGGTGCCCAGCCATGCCCCCCTGTGAAGGAGCCCAAGCCCAAGGTCTTGATGAAGGGCTAAGATATAACAGCCCGAAATGCGTCACAGCATACTACTCTGCTCTTGATGTCTGTTTTTAAAGAAGTGGAATAAAGAAGCCTTTTATTGTGAAGAGCTGGAATTTGTTTTCTTTTTCATATTAGATTATCAGCACACACAACAATCAATACACATGATCAAAACTGGATCTCAGGTAAACATGATTGTAACAAAGACATAAGGGGGGTTGTTAATCACCAAATTAATGGCCACACAGTTATGGATAGTCAGAGCACATACATAAAGCAACCAGATAGTAGTGATGAGCGGCAGGGGTCATATTCGAATTCACAATATTTTGCGAATATTTTGCAGAATATTCGTCGAATATTTGAAAATTCGAAAATTCACGATTTTTTTTTAACTCGAAAAATCGGAAAGGTAATGATTGTGTAATATGCGAATTTTCGGAATTCGAATTCTCGGATTCAAATTTTTATTGCGAATTTTTCAACTTACAACTATTAGACGAATATTATAGCACTATATTAGCTAAATTGCTCTATATTCGATTTTTTTCGAATATTCTCTATATTGCTATAACTTAGTTTTTTAGAATATTCGTAATATTCTAAAACAAGAATATATAGCAATATAGCAAATATTCAAAAAAAAAACGAATATAGAGCAAAATTCGCAAACACTACTACTCCTAAAGTCAAGTATATTGCAGCCTTCTTATTGGCCCACAAGCTAGAAGCAGTGAGGGATCATGTGTACTGATAAAAAATAAATGGAAATTATTAGAATATTCGAAATTACGAATATATATAACTATATTCGAAATATTCGCAAATTTTCGAAGTACCTATATTCGCGATAAAAATTCGAAATTCGAATATTCGTGATCAACACTACCAGATAGTGGTCACAAAGATATAAGCTCAATACAAATGCTTAATTGCTGGCCCATGATAGATAGAGCAAACATCCGGCCAGGAAAGCGCTGATATTTATGCGCCACCAAATAACCGGAGGTATGGTCAAAAAGCCGCAATAAGTTATATACTGCAGGAATTTATGTATGAGTATCTAACCAGTATTGGACTATTCTGTGTTGGTTGGTTCCACGGAGCCTCAAGCCTAGCCTGGTGGTGTGCAACAACGGGCAAAATCTCATAGCAGCGCAGGGCCTAACCTTTCGGTGTTCTCACCCTGCTGCTGATCTCCTGTCTGCGCTGCAGTGTAACTTCTGCCTTACTGCTCACTGCTTCATATGCAATATACCCACAAGGTGGAACTCCACCTTGTACATGCTAGAGAGTAGCAGGGGTGAGTAGCTCTGCGGGACAGCACCACTTCAACACCAGCTAGTGGGCGTCCATGCAGGACGTGTGTGCCAAGTTGCGCTGTACTCCACCAACATGGCCAGCGCCTATGATTCCGTCCTCAGCGTTACTATTCAGCTTCTATGTCTCCTTGCAAAAACGCTTCGGGCGATGATGGAAGAGGATGTGGCACAGGAGGAAGAGTTGGAGGAACAGGACAGTTATCAGGCCAGTCATCCACAAGTCATCCACAAGTGGCTTGGAGAGTGGGTTTCTGCACCACCAGCGGCCAGGTAGACAACTGTCCAGCCAGTGCACAGTTTTGGAGGATGAGGAGGATGATGATGAGGATCCACATTCACAGCAGGGTGGCATGCAAATCAGCTTACGGGCATCACTGGAGCGTGGCTAGGGGGATACAGAGGAAACAGACAATACACTTCCCACCGAGGACAGCTTGCCGTTGCCTCTGGTTAGCCTGGCACACAAGAGCGACTACATGCTGCCGTGCCTGCACAATGATTGCCAAGTTTCCTCATTCTTACCAGTGCTGATTACTGGGTGGCCACCCTGCTAGATCCCCGCTACAAGGAGAACTTGCCGTCCTTACTTCCATCACTGAAGCACGAACGGAAGATGTGTGAGTACAAGCACACATTGGTAGACATGCTACTGATGGTGTTCCCACCTGACAGCAGGCAGAGGAGGAAGTCACCAGTGCAGTGCAGCTGGGGCATCGCCAGCTCCTCAGAAGGGAGGGTTAGCATTGCCAAAATGTGGAAAAGCTTTGTCAGCATGCCACAACATCCAGCACCACCATCTGATACAGACTATCTTAGTAGGGGGCAACGTTTCACCAATATGGTGGAACAATACATGTGCACACCTCTGCATGTACTGACTGATGGGTCTGCCCCTTTTAACTTCTGAATCTTCAAATTGGGCACATGGCCTGAGATTGCCCTTTACCCCTTGGAGGTGCCAGCCTGCACTGCGGCAAGTATATTGTCCAATTGTGTGTTTAGCACAGCAGGAAGGTGATTATGTGCAGGTGCATTCAACTGTCCATAGCTAATGTGGACAAGCTCATATTCATTAAAATGAACCGGACATGTATCCCACAGGACTTGTCCGTACCTTAGGCAGATTAGTGAAGTATACCAGCCGCACCCAACCATTGCTATACTCCAGCGCACTTTATGAGTTCTCTTTGCTATTTCCCAATGTTCTGGGGCCTCCACAAAAAAAAGTAAGAAAAAAAAATAAAAACGAAAAGAAAGTTGGCTGCCTCCTCTTCCACCAACACCACCACGTCCACCTCTTCATACTTTACTCCGACATCCACCTCCTGGTTCAAGATTATAATTTTTTATTTTTAGGTATTTTATGTCATTTAAGTCATTTCCCTACCCACATTTGTTTGCAGGGCAATAGTACTGATCTTACCCCCATTTTAGTTCCTTTTGCAGCCCTCTGTCCCTTTCTATTACTTTTTTACAGCCATTTTTCAGCCCCAAAGTTCAGGTCCCCATTAACTTCAATGGGGTTTGGTGTTCCTGGTCAAAAATTTGAAATTTTTAAATTATATCCCAACACGTACACTAATTTTCTTCCTACATATTTAACGATGTTTTCCTGCATATTATTTCCTTATACATTCATGATTTTGTCATTTTTTCTATGCCCATTTTATAGATTTTGCTCAATTTCTGGAACCATTCAGTTGCTATTGTAGCCTGGGGCCTTCTGAAGGCTCCAAGCCCTGTCACAAAGAATGTGACAGGGATTCATAGGAATGCACTGATTCTCCCTTAGATTGCAAAGCTAAACTATTGCAGTCTACGGTATAAGTGATCAAAATATTTCAAGTTATAGTACTCTAGGGGGATTGAAAATAAATGTAAAAATGGTTAAAAAAAAGTTTCAAAAATATAAAAGAGCCAAAAAGATACAATGCATTCAGAAAGTCTCTAGGTCCTTTCACTTTTTTCATTTTTGTTAATATGTTGCAGTTTAAAAAAAAAAAAAAAAAAGGTTGTCAACATTATTCTACACCAACACATTCTGCCATAATGACAAATTGAAAACAGAATGTTTAAAATCTTTGCAAATTTATTGAAAAGGAAAAACTGAAATATTGCATTGACATAGGTATTCAGTACTTAGTTCAAGCACCTTTGACTGTGATTACACCCTCCAGTTGTCTTAGGCACAATGACAAAAGGTTTGCACACCTGGATTCAGGGATTTGCTGCCTTTCTTCTCTGCAGATCCTGTTAAGCTCTGTCAGGTTAGACGGGGATTGTTGGTATGCAGCATTTTCAATTCTCTCCAGAGATGTTCGATTGGGTTCACTGCATTTTGGTGCACTTCAGTAGTATAACGCTCCTGTTCTCGTCAAAGTCAAACTGATGGGTGGCCATGCCCCTTTTCCGCCCATACCGCATCCACTCCATCCATACCCCCAGCCACAATCCCGCCCAAACCACGCCTAAAATACCGCCCATTCAAATCCCCTATTATTCTTTTACATCCGATAAACGGTCAGTAATTCAATTAAGTTTGAAATATTTAAAAATAAAAAATAAGCTTATATTAAACTCTTATTAAGCTATTATAAATATTGGCAATAGTTATTTGAGTCGTCTATCTAACTATCTATAGGAACTTCGATGATGTCACCGAAGGTCCTACAAGGTATACTATGCCGTCCAACATGTCAGTAATTTAATTAAGTGTAATATGTTTAAAAATAAAATGATATTAAGCTTGTATTTAGCTTATATTAACCTCTTACTAAGCTATTATAAATATTGGCAATGGCTAATTATAAATATTGGCAGCTGTTAATTGATCCTTCAATCTTCCTAAAAGCTAAAAGACCTTTGATAATGTAACTGAAATGCCCCATTTTCCGCCCATAAACCCAGCCCACTCCACCCACAACCCTGCCCCATCGTGATGTCATCGAAGGTCTCGCAAGGCAGCAGTCCCTTTGTTAGTGGACCGGCGATCTTAGAAATTTGCTTTTAATTATATACGATCGTGTTTAATAAATCGAAAGCTGCTGTGATTTAATCTAAATATTTGACTGTCGCATCTAACACAGATATGTATCATTTATAAATATTAACAGAAGCTAATTGTGGCACCCAACTTTCCTGCGGCCGATTCTGTCTGCCCATTTTGTCCTATTTCATAGCCGTATCTATCACAGATATTCAACATATCTATATGAACAGTTGTTCACAGACATGTCAGACATGTCAGGACATGTTCTAATATATTTATATAACTATCTGTTATCTATCTATTATCTATCTATAAACCGGCTTAATAAAATAATACTAAAAATATTGTATCTATCTATCTATCTAGAAATTAATCTATTTATCTATCTAACTATCTACCAATCTATCTATAACATGGCTATCTATCAAATATCTATCTATCTATCTATCTATCTATCTATCTATCTATCTATATTTCTATCAATCTATCTATAAATTGACCTATCTATCTAATCTATCTTTTTATCTATCTGTCTGTCTGTCTGTCTATCTATCTATCGATCTACCTACCTATCAATTTAACTATCTATCTTTCTATCTATCTTTCTATCTATCTATCTATCTATCTATCTATCTATCTAACAATTTATGCATTTATCGATCTATCAAGTTTAGGGATGAGCGAACACGAACTGTATAGTTCGGGTTCGTACCGAATTTTGGGGTGTCCGTGACACGGACCCCAACCCGAACATTTTCGTAAAAGTCCGGGTTCGGGTTCGGTGTTCGGCGCTTTCTTGGCGCTTTTTGAAAGGCTGCAAAGCAGCCAATCAACAAGCGTCATATACTTGCCCCAAGAGGCCATCACAGCCTTGCCTACTATTGGCATGGCTGTGATTGGCCAGTGCAGCATGTGACCCAGCCTCTATATAAGCTTGGGTCACGTAACGCTGCACGTCACTCTGCTGATTCAAGCATAGGGAGAGGTTGCTGCTGCAATGTTAGGGCGAGATTAGGCAGATTAACTCCTCCAAAAGACTTCATTCTGTGATCGATCTCCAGCTGTGGATCATTGAAGTGCTAATATCGACTTGCTCACTTTTTTGAGGCTGCCCAGAGCGTTTTTAGATCACTTTTTTCTGGGGTGATCGGCGGCCATTTTGTGGCTTGTGGTGCGCCAGCACAAGCTACCACCAAGTGCTTTTAACCATCAATAGTGTGGTTATTTTTTGCTATATCCTACATCAGCTGCAGGCTGAGCCTGTGTCACCGAAGTGAATTTAACCATCAACAGTCTTGTTATTTTTTGGCCATATAGTACATCAGGTGCAGGCTGAGCCTGTGTCACCCAAGTGCATTTAACCATCAACAGTGTGGTTATTTTTTGGCCATATACTACATCAGGTGCAGGCTGAGCCTGTGTCACCCAAGTGCATTTAACCATCAACAGTGTGGTTAATTTTTGGCCATATACTACATCAGGTGCAGGCTGAGCCTGTGTCACCCAAGTGCATTTAACCATCAACAGTGTGGTTAATTTTTGGCCATATACTACATCAGGTGCAGGCTGAGCCTGTGTCACCCAAGTGCATTTAACCATCAATACACTGCGTGCAGAATTATTAGGCAAATGAGTATTTTGACCGCATCATCCTCTTTATGCATGTTATCTTACTCCAAGCTGTATAGGCTTGAAAGCCTACTACCAATTAAGCATATTAGGTGATGTGCATCTCTGTAATGAGAAGGGGTGTGGTCTAATGACATCAACACCCTATATCAGGTGTGCATAATTATTAGGCAACTTCCTTTCCTTTGGCAAAATGGGTCAAAAGAAGGACTTGACAGGCTCAGAAAAGTCAAAAATAGTGAGATATCTTGCAGAGGGATGCAGCACTCTTAAAATTGCAAAGCTTCTGAAGCGTGATCATCGAACAATCAAGCGTTTCATTTAAAATAGTCAACAGGGTCGCAAGAAGCGTGTGGAAAACCAAGGCACAAAATAACTGCCCATGAACTGAGAAAAGTCAAGCGTGCAGCTGCCAAGATGCCACTTGCCACCAGTTTGGCCATATTTCAGAGCTGCAACATCACTGGAGTGCCCAAAAGCACAAGTTGTGCAATACTCAGAGACATGGCCAAGGTAAGAAAGGCTGAAAGACGACCACCACTGAACAAGACACACAAGCTGAAACGTCAAGACTGGGCCAAGAAATATCTCAAGACTGATTTTTCTAAGGTTTTATGGACTGATGAAATGAGAGTGAGTCTTGATGGGCCAGATGGATGGGCCCGTGGCTGGATTGGTAAAGGGCAGAGAGCTCCAGTCCGACTCAGACGCCAGCAAGGTGGAGGTGGAGTACTGGTTTGGGCTGGTATCATCAAAGATGAGCTTGTGGGGCCTTTTCGGGTTGAGGATGAAGTCAAGCTCAACTCCCAGTCCTACTGCCAGTTTCTGGAAGACACCTTCTTCAAGCAGTGGTACAGGAAGAAGTCTGCATCCTTCAAGAAAAACATGATTTTCATGCAGGACAATGCTCCATCACACGCGTCCAAGTACTCCACAGCGTGGCTGGCAAGAAAGGGTATAAAAGAAGAAAATCTAATGACATGGCCTCCTTGTTCACCTGATCTGAACCCCATTGAGAACCTGTGGTCCATTATCAAATGTGAGATTTACAAGGAGGGAAAACAGTACACCTCTCTGAACAGTGTCTGGGAGGCTGTGGTTGCTGCTGCACGCAATGTTGATGGTGAACAGATCAAAACACTGACAGAATCCATGGATGGCAGGCTTTTGAGTGTCCTTGCAGAGAAAGGGGGCTATATTGGTCACTGATTTGTTTTTGTTTTGTTTTTGAATGTCAGAAATGTATATTTGTGAATGTTGAGATGTTATATTGGTTTCACTGGTAAAAATAAATAATTGAAATGGGTATATATTTGTTTTTTGTTAAGTTGCCTAATAATTATGCACAGTAATAGTCACCTGCACACACAGTTATCCCCCTAAAATAGCTAAAACTAAAAACAAACTAAAAACTACTTCCAAAAATATTCAGCTTTGATATTAATGAGTTTTTTGGGTTCATTGAGAACATGGTTGTTGTTCAATAATAAAATTAATCCTCAAAAATACAACTTGCCTAATAATTCTGCACTCCCTGTAGTGTGGTTATTTTTTGGCCATATACTACATCAGGGGCAAGTTGAGCCTGTCACCCAGCGCCTAAAAAATAGACCTGACATTTCTATTCAACCAAATCTGTACTGTTTTAGCTGGTCAAGTTATTTGTAGTGACCGTAAAAGCACAGTTTTTGTTCTGGGGTGAAAAACTATTCCCAAATTTGACATTCTCAAAATAAGTAGTTTATGCTATATGAGGCCTACTTGAAATCTATCCCAAAAAGGATATCTTAGATTCAAGGTGCTGATAGTGCCATTCAGAAAAGCTTAACACACACGCTACCGTGCAGATACAAGTCTAATTCTGTGATTAAACGTATACCTGTCACACAGCGCCCAAAAAAATAGGCCTCACATTTCTATTCAACCAAATCTGTACTGTTTGAGCTGGTCAAATTATTTGTAGTGACCGTAAAAGCACAGTTTTTGTTCTGGGGTGAAAAACTATTCCAAAATTTGACATTCTCAAAATAACTAAGTAGTTTATGCTATATGAGGCCTACTTGAAATCTATCCCAAAAAGGATATCTTAGATTCAAGGTGCTGATAGTGTCATTTAGAAAAGCTTAACACACACGCTACCGTGCAGATACAAGTCTAATTCTGTGATTAAACGTATACCTGTCACACAGCGCAAAAAAAAATTACAGACAAACGCAGCCGCCTGTCTACAGCCAATGTGGACAAGCTGACGTTCATAAAAATGAACCCAATGATCCCACAGGACCTGTCCATCCCTTGTGCAGATTAGATATTAACTACCTGCCCTTAACAATATATTATTCTACTCCAGGGCACTTCCTTATTCAATACTATTTTTATTTTCATTTTACCATTATATTGCGGGGCAACCCAAAGTTGAATAAACCTCTCCTCTGTCTGGGTCCTGGGGCCTAAATGTGTGACAGTGGCCTGTTCCAGTGGTGGGTGACGTGAAGCCTGATTCTTTGCTATGACATGAAGACAGATTCTGTGCTGACATAAGGCCAGATTCTCTGTTACGGGACCTCTCTCCTCTGCCTGGGTGCCGGGGCCTAAATGTGTGACAGTGGCCTGTTCCAGTGGTGGGTGACGTGAAGCCTGATTCTCTGCTATGACATGAAGACAGATTCTGTGCTGACATAAGGCCAGATTCTCTGTTACGGGACCTCTCTCCTGTGCCTGGGTGCCGGGGCCTAAATGTGTGACAGTGGCCTGTTCCAGTGGTGGGTGACGTGAAGCCTGATTCTCTGCTATGACATGAAGACAGATTCTGTGCTGACATAAGGCCAGATTCTCTGTTACGGGACCTCTCTCCTCTGTCTGGTGCCGGGGCCTAAATATGTGACAGTGGCCTGTTCCAGTGGTGGGTGACGTGAAGCCTGATTCTCTGCTATGACATGAAGACTGATTCTGCGCTGACATGAAGCCAGATTCTCTGCTATGGCATGAAGAGACTGATTCTCTGCTGACATGAAGCCAGATTCTTTGCTATGGCATGAAGAGACTGATTCTCTGCTGACGTGAAGCCAGATTCTCTGCTATGGGACCTCTGTCCAATTGATATTGGTTAATTTTTTTTATTTTTATTTTTATTTTAATTCATTTCCCTATCCACATTTGTTTGCAGGGGATTTACCTACATGTTGCTGACTTTTGCTGCCCTCTAGCTCTTTCCTGGGCTGTTTTACAGCCTTTTTAGTGCCCAAAAGTTCGGGTCCCCATTGACTTCAATGGGGTTCGGGTTCTGGACGAAGTTCGGGTCGGGTTCGGATCCCGAACCCGAACATTTCCGGGAAGTTCGGCCGAACTTCTCGAACCCGAACATCCAGGTGTTCGCTCAACTTTTAATCAAGTTATATATCTATCTATTTCTCTAGCTTCTAACAGCTATCAATTTATCTCTCTATCTAGCTATCTATAACATGGCTATCTATCAAACATCTATTTATCTTTCTATCTAGCACATAACTATTTATCTTTCTATATAACTGGATCAACTTATCTATCAATTTATCTATCTCTTTATCTATCTATTTATCTATCTATTTATCTTTATATCTATCTCTCTATCTATCTTTATATCTATCTCTCTATCTATCTTTATATCTATCTTTCGTGTTTCTATCTAACTGTCTATCTTTCCACAATCTTTATATCTATCTATCAATCTATCAATTTATCTATCTATTTATCTATCTAGCTATCACATATCTATTTATCTATTATCTATCTATCTATCTATCTATCTCATATCTATTTATCTAGCCATCTATCAATTTATCCATATATCTATTTATCTATGTATACGTATATCTATTTATCAAGCTTCTAATATATAGCTAATGACTTATCTTTCCATCTACCTATCTTCTAATATCTATCTATCTATCTATCTATCTATCTATCTAGCTACCTATCTTTCTATCTAGCTATCTATCTATAACATGGCTAACTATCAAACATCTATCTATTTATCTGTCTATCTATCTAGCAATTTATCTTTATTTATCTATATATCTATCTATTTATCTTTCTATATATTTACCTATCTATAAATGTTTCTATCTGTCTATCTTTACACTTTCTTTCTATCATCCATCTATCTAACAAGTCATCTATTTATCTATCTATCAAGCTATATATTTATCTATTATATAGCAGGTTTCTTTGAAGTACCCAGATTTCCTAAAGCTATTAAATCCCATCAAGCTAATAAAAGCCTATGAAGCTATTAATAAAAGCGTATGCATCGCACAAACCTCTTAGAATCTTTAAAATATCTATCTATCTATCTATCTATCTATCTATCTATCTATCTATCTTCTAATAAGCCAGCTGGCGATCATTTTGTACAAACACCTGCCAAATTTAGAAGTCCACAATGTATATATAGTCAGCCTAATGCATGAGCAGCACCAATTTTTACAGCGTCTTTTCTTATTCCAAATTTTCGTACTTCTCTGAAAAGAGTTCAACGACTCCATAAGAACCGATAGCTTTTGTCGTGTAGTACTGTTTTTCTCAATATTTTGGATATGTAAAACAAAAACATTATCAGACATTACCGTACATACAATAACATTTTTATATACATTCAAAGTAAAATTTACAATGTTAACCATACCTTCTGTAACAAAGTTATGTAAAACAAATAAAAACATTAACAAGCACTACATACAATTACATTTTTACATACATTCAAATTAATAGTTACAACATTAACCAAGACGTCTGTAACAAAGTTATGTAAACCAGTATTAGACATTACATGCAAATACATTTTTACATACATTCAAAGTAATAGTTACAACGTTAACCAAGACATCTGTAACAAAGTTATATAAAACAAATAAAAACATTATCAGGCACTACATACAATTACATTTTCACATACATTCAAAGTAAAAGTTACAACGTTAACCAAGACGTCTGTAATAAAATTATGTAAACCATTATCAGACATTACATGCAAATACATTTTTATATACAGGCAAAGTAAAATTTACAACGTTAACCAAACTTTCTGTAACAAAGAAATGTAAAACAAATAAAAATGTATGCCTATTTTCTTTTGACAATAAATATACTATCTTGGTTAGTAAAAATTGAATTAACCACTAGGACATAAAATGATGGCAAACACTAATTTGGTCTTGTTATCTCTCATGAAGTGCCTTTTTTACTGAATACTTGTATTCCTCATGAAATAACAAGGGTGTTTCCTTTTTTTCTTAGAACTGTATATTGTTCCTCTGTTATTTCTTTCTAGAAATTAAGATATAAATGAAAAACTAACACATGGATATTTATGTCAGCTGTTTGTCCCTACAATTACATATTTATAAATAACTAGACATTATGCCCGTTACAATAACGGGCGTTAGAATTGGACGGCACGCAGAGCAATCATCACACTGCGCTCCGGCCGATCAACGCCGCCCCACATGCTGTCCGCACAGCCCACCGTCCACAATGACCACACCCTGAGCACCGGCCGCTCAACGCTGCCCCACACACCGCCTCCGCCGTCCATGGAACACGGTGTGATGATTGCTTTGCACGCTGTCCAATTCTAGTGCCCGTTTTTGTAACGGGCATAATGTCTAGTTATTTATAAATATGTAATTGTAGGGACAAACAGCTGACGTAAATATCCATGTGTCAATTATTTGTTTATATCTTAATTTCTAGGAAGAAATAACAGAGGAACAATATAGAGTTCTAAGAAAAAAAGGAAACACCCTTGTTATTTCATGAGGAATACAAGTTTTCAGTAAAAAAGACACTTCATGAGAGATAACAAGACCTCTTTAACACAAATTAGCATTTTCGTCATTTTAGCAATGTTTTTAAGTGCCTGCTATCACCAATATGTTGCAAGGGGACCCGAGCATATAGCTCCTCTTGTTCACATCTGAAAGAGACCAGGACGTTCCGGGGGGCTGTTCACTTATTTAAACTCACATTGAGCACTGTTATCACTGCTTGACAAAGGCTTCATTGAGATGAGCTAAAACGTTGCATTTGGTGTGATGAAAGGATCCACTGTTTTCTTTAAAGTCTGGAGTGCTGCCTGGTCACTTACCTTTGCTGTAGATAGTTAGATAGAAAGATAGGTAGCTAGATAGATATTAGAAGATAGATAGATTGCTAGATGGAAAGATAAGTGTTAGATAGATATTAGAAGCTTGATAAATAGATATACGTATACATAGATAAATAGATAGATGGCTAGATAAATAGATATGTGATAGATAGATGTATAATATATAAAGAGATATGTGATAGCTAGATAGATAAATAGATAGATAAATTGATAGCTGTTAGAAGCTAGATAAATAGATAGAAAGATAGACATATAGAAACATGAAAGATAGATAGATAGCTAAATAGATACATTGTTAGATACAATCCAAAAGACTGACAGATTCTGAGCCGGTACAGACTGAGTGCCCACAGCCTGCTCATTGAATCCGGGCATCACCGACAGAGGTACGTGCCCAGGGAGAGCCAACTGTGCCAGCAGTGCGACCAGGAGGCCGTGGAGGATGAGGCTCATTTCCTGCTGCGGCGCCCCAAATACTCGGCAGTGAGGGAGACTCACTTCAGGAGACTGTCTGATCTCTGCCCAGACTTTATCTCCATGGAGGAGGAAGAGAGACTCTCCATACTGCTAGGGGAAGAGGAGAACACAGTGGCCATAGCAGCACAAAATATTACTGCCTGCCATAGACTGAGAGGACCCTGATATACCATGGACTCATATATCCCCACCCCACCCTGGATGTGTCCCCACTCCCCAACCCACCCAATTATTTCCCACTTGCTTTGGCAATGCTAAAATGTATTTAGTCCTGCCAATAAAGCTTTTTGATTTGATTTGATTTATATGGTTAGCTAGATAGAAAGATAGTGGAAAGATAGACAGTTAGATAGAAAGATAAATAGATGTTTGATAGATATACAGATAAATAGATAGATGTTTGATAGATAGCCATCTTATAGATAGATAGATAGATAGATAGATAGATAGATAGATAGATAGATAGATAAATTGATAGCTGTTAGAAGCATTCCGGTGACATCATCAAAGATCTTTTAGCTTTTAGGAAGATAGAAGGATCAATTAACCGCTGACAATATTTATAATTAGCCACTGCCAATGTTTATAATAGCTTAGTAAGAGGTTAATATAAGCTTAATATAAGCTTAATATAATTTTATTTTTAAACATATTAAACTTAATTAATCTACTGAAGTGTTGGGCTGCATCGTATACCTTGCAGGACCTTTGGTGACATCATCGAAGGTCCTATAGATAGTCAGATAGACGGCCCAAATAACTATTGCCAATATTTATAATAGCTTAATAAGAGTTTAATATAGGCTTAATATCATTTTATTTTTAAAGATATTAAACTTAATTGAATTACTGACGCTTTATCGGATCTAAAAGAATAATAGGGGATTTAAATGGGCAGTATTTTAGGCGTGGTTTGGGCAGGATTGTGGGGTTATGGGTGAAGTGGGCGGGGTTTTTGGTGAAAAAGGAGTGTGGCCACCTGTCACTTTTAGTTTGACGAGACCAGGAACATTATACTACTCACTTTGTTTCCTTCAGTTCAGTTTTGTCCCAATTGACAATGAATGGGAACAAAACTGAAGCATTTTTCCCCGCTATTGAGACCCTATGACGGATCTCAATAGCGGAAAGGGAAAGCACAGATGTGAAAGTAGCCTAAATGTGGTTCTGGCCCAGCCACCCCAGCAACTTGGCCAGGTGAAAGCACAGCCGCCTCTGCGTTCTCAAGCTGTGAGTCCTGCACCAATGTCCTCCTCTGCCTCCTCAACCTTGTCCTCAGCCTCCACTGCAGGCACAATTCAGATTGCTCCACAACTGTACCACATATGCAGAGCATGGCGCTATCACACTGTTCTACACCTGTTTTTCCTGGGTGAATGGAGTCGCATCGGGAAGGAACTGCTCCACGTACTTCTAGAGGAAATTAAATCCTGGCTCTCTCCTCGTCAACTGAAAATCAGAACCATGGTCATGACAACAGGAAGAACATTGTGTCAGCACTGCGTCAAGGAGGGCTGAGCCATGCGCCCTACATGGCGTACGTGGTTAATCTGGTTGTAAAGTGGTCCCTGAAGTCTTCCACCCAACTGCAAGACATCCTGAAAATGGCCAAGAAACTGTGCATGCATTTCAGCCACTCTTACCCTGCAAAACATGACCTTCTTGAGCTGCAAAGACAGAATAGAGTTTCCCCACATCGCTTGATATGCAACATTTCTACCCGTTGGAACTCCACCCTTCCCATTTTGGACCAAGTGTAGAGCAGAGGAAGGCGTAAACAATTTCTTGATTCAGGTGCACAGGAGCACTCCCCTGTGTAACTTCAACATGATTCAGTGGCAACTCATGCATGATACCAGCCATTTGGTCACGCCCTTTGAGGAGGCCACTTCATTTGTCAGTCACAAGGACTAAGGGATGAACAATGTCATTCGACTCCTTTACATCCTGGAGCAGATGCTGATCAATCTGGCTGGCCAGGGGACAGGATACCTAGCGCCTACATCTCACGGCCACCTGAGCCCTGTGGGCAATGTATAAATAAATGGGTGGTTTTTCTGCCCAAGTGACAGGAGAGGAGCAGGAGGAGCATGAGGATCTAGAGCAATTAGAAAGGCCAGGCAAATGACCCCGACATACTGTGGCAGTATGCAGTGGAGATTGAGGCAGGGAGTTCCTCCAAGTTTCTTGCTCAAATGGCCAGATGCATGCTGAGATGCTTGCGTAGTGACAGCTGTATTATCACCATTCGGCAGAGGGATGACAACTGGCTATCCACCATGTTAGACCCTCGTTACTGCTCCAAAATGGGGGCCTTTTTTCCACCCGCTGAGAGGGAGAATAAACTCAACTACTATTAAGACATCCTATGTAGTCAGTTGGCCGCGGCCTATGTGCACCCTTGCCCATCATCACAAAGGTCTGACCGGGGCGGGGAGACCGCTGCGCTCACATTCCACTACCCTGGCTACTGGAAGAGGGTAGGGGGGCAGGAGCAGCACCATCTCCATCAGCAGAAACTTAAGTCTGGAGTCTCTAATAAGCACTTTTCTTCACCTGCCTACTGAAGAAATCACCCAGCAGCAGCATGACATGGAGCAGAACCTGGACCAGCAGGTGGTGGCATACCTGGACTGCACCCTGCCACCTCTCATCCAAGATCCCCATGACTACTGGGCAGTAGGGATGAGCGAACCCGAACTGTATAGTTCGGGTTCATAAAGAATTTTGGGGTGTCCGTGACACGGACCCCAACCCGAACATTTTCGTAAAAGTCCGGGTTCGGGTTCGGTGTTCGGCGCTTTCTTGGCGCTTTTTGAAAGGCTGCAAAGCAGCCAATCAACAAGCGTCATACTACTTGCCCCAAGAGGCCATCACAGCCTTGCCAACTATTGGCATGGCTGTGATTGGCCAGTGCAGCATGTGACCCAGCCTCTATATAAGCTTGGGTCACGTAGCGCTGCACGTCACTCTGCTGATTCAAGCATAGGGAGAGGTTGCAGCTGCGACGTTAGGGCGAGATTAGGCAGATTAACTCCTCCAAAAGACTTCATTCTGTGATCGATCTGCAGCTATGGATCATTGAAGTGCTAATATCGACTTGCTCACTTTTTTGAGGCTGCCCAGAGCGTTTTTAGATCACTTTTTTCTGGGGTGATCGGCGGCCATTTTGTGGCTTGTGGTGCGCCAGCACAAGCTATCACCAAGAGTATTTAACCATCAATAGTGTGGTTATTTTGTGCTATATCCTACATCTGGTGCAGGCTGAGCCTGTGTCACCCAAGTGCATTTAACCATCAATAGTGTGGTTATTTTTTGGCCATATACTACATCAGGGGCAAGTTGAGCCTGTCACCCAGCGCCTAAAAAATAGACCTGACATTTCTATTCAACCAAATTTGTACTGTTTTAGCTGGTCAAGTTATTTGTAGTGACCGTAAAAGCACACTTTTTGTTCTGGGTTGAAAAACTATTCCCAAATTTGCCATTCTAAAAATAACTAGTTTCTGCTATATGAGGCCTACTTGAAATCTATCCCAAAAAGGATATCTTACATTGAAGGTGCTGATAGTGTTATTCAGAAAAACCTAAGACACACGCTACCGTGCAGATAGAAGTCTAATTCTGTGATTAAACCTATACCTGTCACACAGCGCAAAAAAAAAACAGGCCTCACATTTCTATTCAACTAAATCTGTACTGTTTTAGCTGGTCAAGTTATTTGTAGTGACCGTAAAAGCACATTTTTTGTTCTGGGTTGAAAAACTATTTCCAAATTTGCCATTCTCAAAATAACTAGTTTTTGCTATATGAGGCCTACTTGAAATCTATCCCAAAAAGGATATCTTACATTGAAGGTGCTGATAGTGTCATTCAGAAAAACCTAAGACACACGCTACCGTGCAAATAGAAGTCTAATTCTGTGATTAAACCTATACCTGTCACACAGCGCAAAAAAAAAAAAGGCCTCACATTTCTATTCAACCAAATCTGTACTGTTTTAGCTGGTCAAGTTATTTGTAGTGACCGTAAAAGCACACTTTTTGTTCTGGGTTGAAAAACTATTCCCAAATTTGCCATTCTCAAAATTGTGGTGAACGGGAACAATGAGGAAAATATCTAATAAGGGACGCGGACGCGGACGTGGACGTGGACATGGTCGTGGTGGTGTTAGTGGACCCTCTGGTGCTGGGAGAGGACGTGGCCGTTCTGCCACAGCCACACGTCCTAGTGAACCAACTACCTCAGGTCCCAGTAGCCAGCAGAATTTACAAGGATATTTGGTGGGGCCCAATGCCGTTCTAACGATGGTAAGGCCTGAGCAGGTACAGGCATTAGTCAATTGGGTGGCCGACAGTGGATCCAGCACGTTCACATTATCTCCCACCCAGTCTTCTGCAGAAAGTGCACAGATGGCGCATGAAAACCAAGCCCATCGGTCTGTCACATCACCCCCATGCATATCAGGGAAACTGTCTGAGCCTCAAGTTATGCAGCAGTCTCTTATGCTGTTTGAATACTCTGCTGCCAGGGTTTCCCAAGGGCATCCACCTAGCCCTTCCCCATGGGTGGAAGAGATAGAATGCACTAACGCACAACCACTTATTTTTCCTGATGATGAGGACATGGGAATACCACCTCAGCACGTCCCTGATGATGGCGAAATACAGGTGCCAACTGCTGCGTCTTTCTGCAGTGTGCAGACTGAACAGGAGGTCAGGGATCAAGACTGGGTGGAAGACGATGCAGGGGACGATGAGGTCCTAGACCCCACATGGAATGAAGGTCGTGCCACTGACTTTCACAGTTCGGAGGAAGAGGCAGTGGTGAGACCGAGCCAACAGCGTAGCAAAAGAGGGAGCAGTGGGCAAAATCAGAACACCCGCCGCCAAGAGACTCCGCCTGCTACTGACCGCCGCCATCTGGGACCGAGCACCCCAAAGGCAGCTTCAAGGAGTTCCCTGGCATGGCACTTCTTCAAACAATGTGCTGACGACAAGACCCGAGTGGTTTGCACGCTGTGCCATCAGAGCCTGAAGCGAGGCATTAACGTTCTGAACCTTAGCACAACCTGCATGACCAGGCACCTGCATGCAAAGCATGAACTGCAGCGGAGTAAACACCTTAAAAACAAGGAAGTCACTCAGGCTCCCCCTGCTACCTCTTCTGCTGCTGCCGCTTGGGCCTCTTCTGCTGCTGCCGCCGCCTCGGCCTCTTCTGCTGCTGCTGCTGCTGCCGCCGCCTCGGCCTCTTCCTCTGCCTCTGGAGGAACGTTGGCACCTGCCGCCCAGCAAACATGGGATGTACCACCAACACCACCACCTGCGTCACCAAGCATCTCAACCATGTCACACGGCAGCGTTCAGCTCTCCATCTCACAAACATTTGAGAGAAAGCGTAAATTCCCACCTAGCCACCCTCAATCCCTGGCCCTGAATGCCAGCATTTCTAAACTACTGGCCTATGAAATGCCGTTATTTAGGCTGGTGGACACACACAGCTTTAAACAGCTCATGTCGCTTGCTGTCCCACAGTATGTTGTTCCCAGCCGCCACTACTTCTCCAAGAGAGCCGAGCCTTCCCTGCACAAACAAGTGTCCGATAAAATCAAGTGTGCACTGTGCAACGCCATCTGTGGCAAGGTCCACCTAACCACAGATACGTGGACCAGTAAGCACGGCCAGGGACGCTATATCTCCCTAACTGCACACTGGGTAAATGTAGTGGCGGCTGGGCCCCAGGCGGAGAGCTGTTTGGCGCACGTCCTTGCGCCGCCAAGGATCGCAGGGCAACATTCTTTGCCTCCTGTCTCCTCCTCCTCCTCCTACTCAGCTTCCTCCTCCTCTTCTTCCACCTGCTCATCCAGTCAGCCACACACCTTCACCACCAACTTCAGCACAGCCCGGGGTAAACGTCAGCAGGCCGTTCTAAAACTCATATGTTTGGGGGACAGGCCCCACACCGCACAGGAGTTGTGGGGGGTATAGAACAACAGACCGACGAGTGGTTGCTGCCGGTGAGCCTCAAGCCCGGCCTGGTGGTGTGCGATAATGGGCGAAATCTCGTTGCAGCTCTGGGACTAGTCGGTTTGACGCACATCCCTTGCCTGGCGCATGTGCTGAATTTGGTGGTGCAGAAGTTCATTCGCAACTACCCCGACATGTCAGAGCTGCTGCATAAAGTGCGGGCCGTCTGTTCGCGCTTCCGGCGTTCACACCCTGCCGCTGCTCGCCTGTCTGCGCTACAGCGTAACTTCGGCCTTCCCGCTCACCGCCTCATATGCGACGTACCCACCAGGTGGAACTCCACCTTGCATATGCTGGACAGACTGTGCGAGCAGCAGCAGGCCATAGTGGAGTTTCAGCTGCAGCACGCACGGGTCAGTCGCACTGCGGATCAGACACACTTCACCACCAATGACTGGGCCTCCATGCGAGACCTGTGTGCCCTGTTGCGTTGTTTCGAGTACTCCACCAACATGGCCAGTGGCGATGACGCCGTTATCAGCGTTACAATACCACTTCTATGTCTCCTTGAGAAAACACTTAGGGCGATGATGGAAGAGGAGGTGGCCCAGGAGGAAGAGGAGGAAGAGGGGTAATTTTTAGCACTTTCAGGCCAGTCTCTTCGAAGTGACTCAGAGGGAGTTTTTTTGCAACACCAGAGGCCAGGTACAAATGTGGCCAGACAGGGCCCACTACTGGAGGACGAGGAGGACGAGGATGAGGAGGAGGTGGAGGAGGATGAGGATGAAACATGTTCACAGCGGGGTGGCACCCAAAGCAGCTCGGGCCAATCACTTGTGCGTGGCTGGGGGGAAACACAGGACGATGACGATACGCCTCCCACAGATGACAGCTTGTCCTTACCTCTGGGCAGCCTGGTACACATGAGCGACTACATGCTGCAGTGCCTGCGCAACGACAGCAGAGTTGCCCACATTTTAACGTGTGCGGACTACTGTGTTGCCACCCTGCTGGATCCCCGGTACAAAGACAATGTGCCCACCTTACTTCCTACACTGGAGCGTGATAGGAAGATGCACGAGTACAAGCGCACGTTGGTAGACGCGCTACTGAGAGCATTCCCAAATGTCACAGGGGAACCAGTGGAAGCCCAAGGCGAAGGCAGAGGAGGAGCAAGAGGTCGCCAACGCAGCTGTGTCACGCCCAGCTCCTCTGAGGGCAGGGTTAGCATGGCAGAGATGTGGAAAAGTTTTGTCAACACGCCACAGCTAACTGCACCACCACCTGATACGGAACGTGTTAGCAGGAGGCAACATTTCACTAACATGGTGGAACAGTACCTGTGCACACCCCTCCACGTACTGACTGATGGTTCGGCACCATTCAACTTCTGGGTCTCCAAATTGTCCACGTGGCCAGAGCTAGCCTTTTATGCCTTGGAGGTGCTGGCCTGCCCGGCGGCCAGCGTTTTGTCTGAACGTGTATTCAGCACGGCAGGGGGCGTCATTACAGACAAACGCAGCCGCCTGTCTACAGCCAATGTGGACAAGCTGACATTCATAAAAATGAACCAGGCATGGATCCCACAGGACCTGTCCATCCCTTGTGCAGATTAGATATTAACTACCTCCCCTTAACAATATATTATTCTACTCCAGGGCACTTCCTCATTCAATACTATTTTTAATTTCATTTTACCATTATATTGCGGGGCAACCCAAAGTTGAATGAACCTCTCCTCTGTCTGGGTGCCGGGGCCTAAATGTGTGACAGTGGCCTGTTCCAGTGGTGGGTGACGTGAAGCCTGATTCTCTGCTATGACATGAAGACTTATTCTGTGCTGACATGAAGCCAGATTCTCTGTTACGCGACCTCTCTCCTCTGCCTGGGTGCCTGGGCCTAAATATGTGACAGTGGCCTGTTCCAGTGGTGGGTGACGTGAAGCCTGATTCTCTGCTATGACATGAAGACAGATTCTGCGCTGACATAAGGCCAGATTCTCTGTTACGGGACCTCTCTCCTCTGTCTGGGTGCCGGGGCCTAAATATGTGACAGTGGCCTCTTCCAGTGGTGGGTGACGTAAAGCCTTATTCTCTGCTATGACATGAAGACAGATTCTGTGCTGACATAAGGCCAGATTCTCTGTTACGGGACCTCTCTCCTCTGCCTGGGTGCCTGGGCCTAAATATGTGACAGTGGCCTGTTCCAGTGGTGGGTGACGTAAAGCCTAATTCTCTCCTATGACATGAAGACTGATTCTGTGCTGACATAAGGCCAGATTCTCTGTTACGGGACCTCTCTCCTCTGCCTGGGTGCCTGGGCCTAAATATGTGACAGTGGCCTGTTCCAGTGGTGGGTGACGTGAAGCCTGATTCTCTGCTATGACATGAAGACTGATTCTGCGCTGACATAAGGCCAGATTCTCTGTTACGGGAGCTCTCTCCTCTGCCTGGGTGCCTGGGCCTAAATATGTGACAGTGGCCTGTTCCAGTGGTGGGTGACGTGAAGCCTGATTCTCTGCTATGACATGAAGACTGATTCTGCGCTGACATAAGGCCAGATTCTCTGTTACGGGACCTCTCTCCTCTGTCTGGGTGCCGGGGCCTAAATATGTGACAGTGGACTGTTCCAGTGGTGGGTGACGTGAAGCCTGATTCTCTGCTATGACATGAAGACTGATTCTGCGCTGACATGAAGCCAGAATTTCTGCTATGGCATGAAGAGACTGATTCTCTGCTGACATGAAGCCAGATTCTTTGCTATGGCATGAAGAGACTGATTCTCTGCTGACGTGAAGCCAGATTCTCTGCTATGGGACCTCTGTCCAATTGATATTGGTTAATTTTTATTTTTTTAATTTTTATTTTAATTAATTTCCCTATCCACATTTGTTTGCAGGGGATTTACCTACATGTTGCTGCCTTTTGCAGCCCTCTAGCTCTTTCCTGGGCTGTTTTACAGCCTTTTTAGTGCCCAAAAGTTCGGGTCCCCATTGACTTCAATGGGGTTCGGGTTCGGGACAAAGTTCGGGTCGGGTTCGGATCCCGAACCCGAACATTTCCGGGAAGTTCGGCCGAACTTCTCGAACCCGAACATCCAGGTGTTTGCTCAACTCTACTGGGCAGTCAAACTCGATTTGTGGCCGCAACTGGCCGAGTTTGCCTTCGTCAAGCTTTCCTGCCTGGTCAGTAGTGTGGCATTAGAGCCGGGTGTTTAGTGTGGCACAGGGCATAGTTAATCCAAGAAGAACTCAAATTCACTTTTCCACCCAAAATGTTGAAAGACTGATCTTTATGAAGATGAAACAGGCATGGTACAACCAGGATTTCTACACTCCAGTGCCTGAATCATCAGACTAGATCTTTCTGGGTACCATACCAAAACTTTGTGAACAAAGACCTGTTTCTCCTGGGCACCCGCTTCAGCCACTATTCTGATGCTGCTATCTGCCTGATGCCTCTGATGCAATTTTCTCCTGCTGCCACCTACTGTCTTGTGCTGTAACTGCCACTGCTGTTGCCCTCCACCTCCCCACTCTGTGACTGGGCCACTGTGTTGTCTCCTCATGCGGTTGCCACCCTCCCTACAGTGTGACTGGGCCACTATGTTGACTCCTCATGCGGTTGCCACCTTCCCCACTCTGTGTTGGGGCCACTAGTGTCCCTGTTTGGCCTTGTTGAGATCACCATTCTTTTGCAGTCCTTTACAGCCCACTGAGAAAATGTTGTTCTGGCCCAGACACACAGCAACTTGGCCAGGCTATGGCAATGCCGCCTCCGCATTGTAATTGTGTGATTTCTGCACTAATGTCCTCCTTTGCCTCCTCAGCCTCCTATGTAGGCACAGATCAGAGTGGTACTCCAGGTTACCACCGATGCAAAGCACGGCGTTGTCACGCAGTTCTGTACCTGCTCAGCCTGGCCGAACAAAGTCACACCGGGGAGGAACTGCTCAGCCTGTGTCTAAAACACAGAAGACATGCAAATATTTCAATCATATGTTATCTTTGTTTTGGACCCACCCCTGTTTTCGCCTTAGCAATATTGATCAAATTCTGATGCAAAAAACTAACCAAATATTGACCGTGTGATAGAGGCCATGAAAGTCTTGCATGCAGGACTTCTTTTCCATCTGAATAAAGTCGATTTCAGAGGCAAATGGCCAAAAGTCATGCAAATTGAGCATGAGGCCTCTATCACACTGTCAGTACTTTGCATCAGGATTTGATCATGATTTGGAAGCCAAAAGCAGGAGTGGGCCAAAAACACAGAAGGATGCTGTATGTTTTTCTTTTGGTTTAGCTAGGGTTTAGCTAGGAATGTGGGTGGCCTACACGATGATGCCTGCATCCATATATGTAATCTGCCTGTCATTCAGAAGCACAGTAACTGTATCGCTACCAGAAGGGACTATGCATTTCGATGCAGTGAGTGCACAATGATGTATGCTAGGATAAATTCTCCCTTAAGTTTGACTGTAGGCCAGGATAGACCTGATTTAACACGCTTCATGCTAAATTGACTCGGATCTAAGAATTTTTTTTAAAAAAATTTGCCGAACCAACTGAATCAAGGTTGGACTGAGTTGCTGCAGCAGCACGTTGCTTAAGACAGTGTGACCAGATTTTCACTCCCTCAAATCTTTCCCTGATCAAATTCCCTAAAATCTACGCAATTATGTATTTCTAGTCTTTCCCTATATTGTCCCCATCACACGATAATAGTTGCTTATGACAGGGAGATTTTAAGGGCAAGAAATGTTTCAGTCCTATGCTGATTATTAGTGTTGAGCTAATAGAAGCATCTGAACTGGAATTTTATCTGAAGTTTAAGGAAAGTTTGATTTGTCATGAATCAGAATTTCCTCGCACTTCATGTTAACAAAAGTGCTGCTGCAAGTGTTACAAAGTTAAGATAAAAGGAAGTGGCGCACTGGATTGGTGCTAACAGTAGGGGAGGTGCTCTCAGTAAAAAGGAATCACCCTTCCTTTGGTAAAGTGTAAAAATGTAAAAAAGATACTGGGCACTCTCTTAATATAGGAACCTCACAGTTTATTAGTAATAAAACACATAAATTCATACATTACTACTTAAAACAATATAATATGCAATCCGGATGTTTAAAAATAGGTTCCTCAACCTCTTGGTACCAATAATAAGAGTTGAATTAGTTAAAATATAACAACCTCTATACCACCGAGGTTGTTATATTTTAACTAATTCAACTCTTATTATTGGTACCAAGAAGATAGCCATCACCTGTCACAGCCCTATAAAAGCCTCATCACGCTCGGTCTCTGCCATTTCACTGGGAGCTGACCTTAGGGAAATATGTGACAATCGTTTATGCACTAGGGACAGTGTTTCAGAAAGGAATTTATTGAAGAAGATTGGATAGGGAGAGTGCAGGTACAATGTAGGGAGATCATAAGAAGATTTTTAGACACTGTAAGAAGAGCATAGGGAGAATTTAGGGACAGTGCAGGTCGAGTGTAATTGCCATGTGCATCTTGTTGAACTACTGCCACAATCTGTTAGTTTACACATAGAATTACTGGGTATTAAAGGGTGGTCTAACATATCGCCGTATGCATCTTGTTGAACTGCTGCCAGAGTCTAAGTTGATCAACTACATTACTGATACAGTTACTTTACACTATGGCCAACAGACAGTTGCCTGGGCTTTCCAAACGAACTGACAGTAGCAAAAATGTTGCTGTAACCGGCACAAGTGGCAGAAAAAGAAGTGGTGTTAACAGAAGCCATAGCAACAGGCCAGGGCTACCACTGTTATCCAGCCGTACTGAAATGGTTGACTTGCTCTTCAACGTCATCTCAAGTGACAACAGATAAACACAGCCAGGAATCGGTGGGTTTCTCTGACACTATGCGGCCCAGTAACTGCCTCTATGCCCTCGCCTGTTCTCGCCAGACCGGGCCATTTACCCCCTTCCTGACCAGGCCTAATTTAGAAAATCTGACATGTCACTTTATGTGGTAATAACTTTGGAATGCTTTTACTTATCCAAGCGATTCAGAGATTGTTTTCTCGTGACACATTGTACTTCATGTTAATGGTAAATTTGAGTAAATATTAGTGTTGATTGAGCACCAAAATGCTCGGGTGTTCGGGTACTGGGGTCAAACACCTCGGGATGCTCGGGTGCTCTACCAAGCACCTGAGCACAATGGAAGTCAATGGGAGAACCCGTGCATTTAACCAGCCACCCCTGCTCTGAAGAGAGGAGGGTGTCTGGTTCATAGGAAAAGGTCAGAAATTGATGGAAACACCACTGAACTGGTTCGGGAACAGCATGGGGAGGATGTCTGGATGCATCTTAGACTCCCAGGTCGCTGATGGGAACGATGTTGTCCGAGTGCTACGCCACTTTTACAGACTGACAATAATACGCTCAAAACCAAAGATAAAATCGATTTTAGAGGAAAAATTGTTAGGAAACATTCTTTCCTGTATACTTACTTGTATATAAAGTGCAAGTGCTGCCAAAAATTACAAGGAAGAAGCACTCCGATACAACCTGTATATCACATAATGTAGGGCCTCATTCACATTGTGGTACAATTGTTCAGGTAGTGGGACTCCTACACTCATAAAGCCTATGCACTAAGTTAAAGGGCTGCCAAAAATTACAAGGAACCGGCACTCTGATACACCCTTTATTACACATAAAGGAGGGCATCATATACCCTTGGAAAATTATGATTGATGGCCTGCTAGTGACCCTCAAAAACATTAGGAGCAAGGGCCTGCTGGTGACCCTCTAAAACATTACGGGTGAGGGCCTGCTGCTAAGCTGACCATCTAAAACATTAGGGGTTAGGGTCTGCTGCAGAGATGACTCTCTAAAACATTAGGGGTGAGTGCCTGCTGCTGATCTGAGCATCGAAAAAATTTATGTGCAAGTGCCTGCTGCTGAGCTGACCATTGAAAAAATTATGGGCGAGGGCCTGCTGGTGAGCTGACCCTGTAAAACATTATGATTGAGGGCCTGCTAGTGAGCTGACCCTCAAAAACATTATATGCAAGGGCCTGCTGGTAAGCTGACCCTCTAATAGATTGTAGGTGAGTGCCTGCTGGTGAGCTGACCCTGTAAAACATTATGGTTGAGGGCTTGCTGGTAAGCTGACCCTCAAAAACATTATATGCGAGGGCCTGCAGGGGAGCTAACCCTTTAAAAGATTGTAGGTGAGGGCCTGCAGGTGAGATGACCCTCTAAAAGATTGTAGGTGAGGGCCTGCTGGTGAGCTGATCCTCTAAAAGATTGTAGGTGAGGGACTTCTGGTGAGCTTACCCTGTAAAACATTATGGTTGAGGGCCTGCTGGTGAGCTGATCCTCTAAAAGATTGTAGGTGAGGGACTTCTGGTGAGCTTACCCTGTAAAACATTATGGTTGAGGGCCTGCTGGTGAGCTGACCCTCAAAAACATTATATGTGAGGGCCTGCTGGTGAGCTGACCCTCTAAAAGATTGTAGATGAGGGCCTGCTGGTGAGCTGACCCACTGCAGTGCTACACTACTTCCAGCTACTGACTAATGGCTGACTGGTGCTGCAAGAGGATAATTCTGAGATGGAAGTGGAGGAGGAGGCAAAAGAGGAGAAGTGGGGGTTGGAGCCACTACCGTAGGTGCTGGCGGAAACAATGATGGAATTAGGGCCTGCAATCCTTGGCGTCGGTAGCACCTGTGCCATCCCAGGCTATGACTCGCTCCCGGCCTCCACAATATTTACCCAGTGTGCCGTCATGGAAATGTAGCGACTTGTGATGGACAAACATCGGCCGGGACAGTTCTCGAACGCGATCGTGCGAACACGATCAAATGATCGTAAACCGCAAGTTCGCGGCGGTCCCCATTCACTTTAAAGGCATGCGAACCTAGAATACCTTCAGGTCATATTTGCAGCAACCAAATACTTAATAGAAGTGCACAAATAGTCCCACAACATGGACAGTGACGTATTATTCGAATTTGCGATCTCCATTAATAATTTTTTTCAATGCGAAATATCAGCAATGTAAATTTTGCCTATGCGCATGCGCAAAATTTGCGCGGCCTACTACAGCAGCTGGGTTTCCACCAGACCGAAGTTGGATGCGATCAGAAAAGATGGTTGGTAAAAATTTTCGCGACGTTGAGGATGAATTTCTGATCACTGTAAGTAATTTGACATTAAAGCAGGGTATTTGATTACATTTCACATGCAAGTTTTAACAATCGCTGTATATGCAGATCGAGTGTTTAACCTCTTAAGGACACAGGGCGTACAGGTACGCCCTGATGTCCTGGTACTTAAGGACACAGGGCATACCTGTAGGTCCTGTGTAGTTCTGATCACCGCCACGCGGCGGGTGGTGATCGGAACAGGTTGCCTGCTCAAATCATTGAGCCCCCCCGTGTCGGCGATCGCAGCAAACCGCAGTTCAATTCAGACCTGTGGTTTGCTGCGTTTCTGGGTTTTTCTGGACTCTGGGGACCCAGAACAGGATGGTGATAGGTGGTGTGATAATACACCACCAATCACCATCCTGCGATCCTGAGAGGTGACGGTGACATCACCTTTTAGGATCTGCTCTGATTGGCTGCAGGGGCGGGCGGGCAGTTCAAATTATTGCAGCGCTCCTCTCCTCCTCCTTTCTGTGTCCGGGAGCTGCATCGGATCTCCAGAGCCAGCACCCCCATCTGTGCCCAGCACCCTCTTATGACTCTGCACAGTGCCATCTGGCACTAAAGAGTATTTAGGGAAAGGTTAGGGACAGGTTAGGTTATGCAGGGATATTCAGGGAAAGTTTAGTTGAAAAAAAAAATCTGGTGTGTGACCCTTGACCCCACCAGGGGTGCTGTTGCTTGCCCCCCTGCCCCCCTTTTGGGGCGCCAGTATTTTTTTATTTTAATATTTTCTGTGTACACTGACTGTGGCCGGCACTCTTAGTGTCTGGCCACTGTTAGCGCATCGCACACCCCACCGCTGATCAGCTTCGGATGGCTGATCAGCGTTTTTAAATTTTTTTTATTTTCTGTTAGGTTTAGGGTAAGTACGTGAACACCCGTGCCCCCACACACATGCACACCAAATAAAGATTTTCACACGCACACTCCCCTATGATCCACCGGATTTTTTCGGCCGAGGAGGCATACGACCAGCTTGCCTCAGACTCCGAGAGTCCCAGTGAGGACGAGGATGACCCAACTTTCCTTTTGTCATCCGCATCCTCCTCATCATCTAGCAATGATGATGAGCCCCCGAGCGGAGCAAGGGGACCGCCATGCTAGGGACCCTGTGGCCCACACTAGTACGAGAATCTCTGGAGCTCGTACTAGTTTTCCGGCCCACCAGTTACGTCCACTGGAGCCCCCTACCAGTGAACTTGCATGGTGTACCCCAGAGCATTTTGAGCCTGCGATTCTTGATTTTGTTGGCCAACCAGCAATCCAGATTCGCACAGTGGGCTTCACTGAATATGAAAATTTTTGTATTTTTTTCAGAGACCACTATGTGAACCTGATGGTGGAGCAAACGAACCTGTTCGCCCAACAGTTCATTGCTCAACACCCAGGCTCCTTTTTGGCTAGGGCCGGTGGCTGGACTCCGGTCAGTGCAGCCGAGATGAGGACGTTTTGGGGCCTCGTGCTGCACATGGGCCTAGTCAACAAACTTAGTGTCAGGCATTACTGGAGTGGGGACATCATCTACCAGACCCCACTTTACAGTACGGCCATGACACGTACCCGGTTTGAGGCCATACGGAAATGCCTGCATTATGCAAATAATGCAGCATGTCCTCCCCAAAGTGATCCTGCCTATGACTGCCTGTACAAAATTAGGCCGGTCATCGATCACTTTGGGGCCAAATTTTTGGAGGCCTATGTACCTGTAAAGGAGGTCACGGTTGATGAGTCTCTCATTGCTTTCAAGGGGAGACTCATTTTCCACCAGTATGTTCCCTCTAAGCGGGCGAGGTATGGCGTGAAGCTGTACAAACTTTGTGAGAGTGCCTCAGGGTACACTTACAAGTTTTGTGTGTACGAGGGGCGAGATTTCCATATTGAACCCCCAGAATGTGCCCCCACTCTGGGTGTTAGCGGGAAACTTGTGTGGGACCTTATGCACCCACTGCTAGATAAGGGTTACCACCTGTACATGGATAACTTTTATACTAGTATCCTCTTGTTCCAGTCCCTCGCCGCCAGATCCACGTCCGCTTGTGGGACTGTGCAGAAAAATCTTTGCGGCCTCCCTACCCACCCCCTCCTGGTACCTATCCCCAGGGGTGCGACCCGTGCCCTTACCAATGGAAACCTGTTGCTGGTCAGATATAAGGACAAGAGGGATGTCCTTGTACTGTCCACAATTCACTGTAACGGCATCACCACTGTCCCTGTGCGAGGTACAGCGGCAACGGTCCTCAAGCCCGATTGTATCGTTGACTACAATCGGTATATGGGAGGATTTGATCTCTCTGATCAAGTCCTCAAGCCATGTAATGCCATGCGCAAAACCCGGGCATGGTACAAAAAAGTTGCGGTCTACTTGGTACAGGTTGCCTTGTACAACTCTTTTGTGCTGTCCCAGAGCGCTGGCAACACAGGGAAATTCTTTCAGTTGTATGTGGCAGTCATCAAGGCCCTGATCTTTTCTGACCGGGAAAGAGCAGGCCCGAGTACCTCGGGAACTGGAGCCGCCCGGATCGTCCCTGGCCAACACTTTCCAGGCATGGTCCCCCATACTGGAAAGAAGGACACCACCACTCAGTGTGACACGTGCCCCATTCACTCAGGCCTCTGCATTGACGGTTGCTTCAGGGAGTACCACACTTCAATGGAGTACTAAATTTATAATCCCCTTTCCCAATTTTAATTCCATTTAGCCACTGACAGTCAGAAAAAACTATGGTTCTCAGACTTGAGACACTAAAACGAAAAAAAAAAAAAAATTCAAAAATATTATTAAAGGTATTTTTTTGTCACCTTACATCACAAAAATTGTAATAGCAAGCGATCAAAAAGTCATAAGCCCCCAAAATAGTGCCAATAAAACCGTCCTCTCATCCCGCAAAAAATGAGCCCCTACCTAAGACAGTCTGCTAAAAACAAAAAAACTGACTCTTAGACTATGGAGATACTAAAATGTTATTTATTTTTTTTGTTTATAAAAATATAATATAGTGTAAAACCTAAATAAATAAATAAAAAATAGACATATTAGGTATTGCCGCATCCGTAAGAATCTGCTCTATAAAAATACCCCATGGCCCAACCCCTTAGATGAACACGGTCAAAAAAAAACAAAAAACGGTGCCAAAACAGCAATTTTTTGGCAAATTTTCCATTTTAATCCGTTTTTTTTCCAGTAACAAAGCAAGGATTAACAGCCAAACAAAACTTAATATTTATTACCCTGATTCTGCAGTTTACAGAAACACCCCATATGTGGTCGTAAACTGCTGTATGACCAAACGGCAGGGGGCGCAAAAGGAAAGGAACGCAGTATGGTTTCTGGAAGGCAGATTTAGATGGCCTTTATTTTTGGCACCATGTCCCATTTGAAGCCCTCCTGATGCACCCCTAGAGTAGAAACTCCATAAAAGCAACCCCATCTAAGAAACTACACCCCTCATGGTATTTAAAACAGATTTTACTAACTTTATTAACCCTTTAGGTGTTCCTCAAAAGTTTATGGCAAATGGAGATGAAATTTCAGAATTTCTATTTTTGGTAACCTTGCCTCACAAAAATGTAATATAAAGCAACCAAAAATCATATGTACCCTAAAAATAGTCCCAACAAAACTGCCACCTTATCCCGTAGTTTCCAAAATGGGGTCACTTTTATGGAGTTTCTACTCTAGGAGTGCATCAGGGGGGCTTCAAATGGGACATGGTGTAAATAAAGCAGTCCAGCAAAATCTGCCTTCCAAAAACCACACAGCACACCTTACCTTCTACGCCCTACCATGTGCCCGTACAGTAGTTTACGGACACATATGGGGTGTTTCTGCAAACTACAGAATCAGGGCAATAAATATAGCATTTTGTTTGGCTGTTCACCCTTGCTTTGTTACTGGAAAAAATGGATTAAAATGGAAAATTTGCCAAAAAATTGAAATTCTCAAATTTCATCTCCATTTACCAATAACTCTTGTGCAACACCTAAAGGGTTAACAAAGTTTGTAAAAATCAGTTTTGAATACCTTGAGGGGTGTAGTTTCTTAAATGGGGTCACTTTTATGCAGTTTCTACTCTAGGGGTGCATCAGGGGGGCTTCAAATGGGACATGGTGTAAATAAACCAGTTCAGCAAAATCTGCCTTCCAAAAACCACACAGCACACCTTTCCCTCTATGCCCTACCGTGTGCCCGTACAGTAGTTTATGGCCACATATGGGGTGTTTCTGCAAACTACAGAATCAGGGTAGAAATATTGCATTTTGTTTGGCTGTTAACCCTTCTATATGGATGTCGTTTTTCTTGCAAAATTTTACAACTGAAAGTGAAAAATGACATTTTTTTGCAAAAAAATCATTAAATTTCAATTAATGACAAAAAAAGTAAAAATGTCAACAGCAATGAAATACCACCAAATGACCGAGCAATAAACGGTGAAAGTAGGGTAGGTCAGAAGTGTAAAAAGTGGCCTGGTCATTAAGGGTGTTTAAGCTATAGGGGCTGAGGTGGTTAAATAAAATACATAAAAATAAAAAATAATAATCTTGATCTAGGAGGACCAGGTCCATATGGAGTAGGAGGTTGAGGTGGTGGTGGATGTGGCGTGTAGGTGGAAGCGGCGGTGGAGGAGGTGGTAGCCTACACTGGTTTTTGGTTTAAAATTTTATTTTTAAAATTAGGGTACACCCCAAAACATTGGGAAATATAACCTGTGATAACCCCCTCCAGTCATGCTAAACACACGTTCAGACAATACCCTGGGCTGCAGGGCAGGCCAGCACCTCCAAGGGGTAAAGGGCAAGCTCAGGCCATGTGCCCAATTTGGAGACCCAGAAGTTGCAGGGGCTTACCCCTGTCAGTCAGTTCGTGTAGGCGTGTGCACACTTACTGCCCCACCATGTCGCACGTCCCCGTGATGTTTGCGATCTAATTTGATATCTGCTCTATCAACTTTCGATGTTCTTTTATGCGCCTACCATGGTGATCACTGGTGGCGGGGAATCAGGGTTCCAGACCAGAGAGGGAGCGTGAGAAAGAGAGACCACATCCAAGGGAGGCTTCATTTGTTCAAATTTAAAATTGGAGTTGAAATATGGGAGAAATTATTAAAGCATAAAAGTGTGACAACTTTTTAAAGTTTAAGCATGGAATGTAAGGATGTGGTGCGCATTAATTACTGAATAATTTATTACATTTTATTCCCTGTCACCTATGCATAGCAGGTGTTTATTCACGTCTAAAATTGTATAATGTCAACCCAAGAATGTAACAGAAAAATTGTTGAAATTTTATTAAGCTGTCAACTAGGTAGAGGAGGGGTATATAAGTGACATTTTTTTTTTTTTTAACCTGTCTACTAGGTATAGCAGTGGTACTATACACCCAAAAATGTGTTTATTTTACCAGAAAATGTAAATGTGTCACGACCGCTACCCCAGCAGCAGTCGTGTCGCACCAGACGGAGGGGTAGGGGGACCCTTATCTACGGATGGGAATATTATGGCCACCCCTGACTAACCCTAAGCTGGCACCTGTCTGCCCTGATACCCTAGACGGGGTGTGAACCCGTGCGGCGAGCAGGATGCCTAAACCCTCAGTCACCTTAAAGCCTAGAGTGGGTAAAGCACTAGTCACCATCACTCATGTCTAGGAGAACAGCAGGGGAAGACAGCAACAAACAAACTTATATCAGAGATAGACTTATCCAGTCTCGAGCAGAGAAGGCGATCCCAATCACGACAGTCCACGCCGGACAAGAGCTCCACAGCAACACCATCAAACGATCTCCTTCAAAGGTCAGAATAGAACTGGAAGTAAGGACTATATCTGCAAGTGAAAGTGAAACTAATATAGTAGCTGGGAGTGGCAGACAGGACTCACCTGAGAAGGATGCCTACAAACTCCCAGTCAGGACAAAAAGGTTCACAAGGCAAAACCCAGATGACATACCATGAACCACGGAGCAAACTCACAAGCTATCGCGAGTAGCAAGTCGCTGCGACCTTCTCCTCCCAGACCTGTCTGGATCAGTCACAGTCGTGACAGTACCCCCCTTTCTACGAGGGGCCCCTGGACCCTCAAGACCAGGCCTCTCCAGATGGGAGCTATGAAAAGCCCGAATGAGTCTGTCCGCTTTTATGTCTGATGCTGGAACCCACATTCTCTCTTCGGAACCATAACCTTTCCAGTGCACCAGGTACTGAAGAGAGCGGCAAACATATCGTGAATCAACAATCTTTTCTACCTGAAACTCAAGACTGCCATCAACAACCACCGGTGGAGGCGGTAGTGGCAATGGTTCAGGAGGTTCTACATATCTCTTAAGCAGAGATCTGTGGAAGACATTATGGATCCTTAGAGTCTGAGGTAGCTCCAGACGAAAAACCACCGGGTTAATGATCTTAATTACCCTATAAGGACCAATAAATCTCGGACCTAATTTCCACGAGGGAACCTTCAACTTGATATTTCTGGTAGACAACCACACCAAATCATTCACCCCAAGGTCCGGACCTTCAGAGCGCTTCCTATCAGCCGCACGTTTGTATCTACCACCAATTCTCTTCAAACTTTCTTGCACACTCTGCCACACTGAAGAAAGTGAAGACGCAAATCGTTCCTCCTCGGGAATCCCAGACGGCCCCCCCTCACTAAACGTACAAAACTGAGGATGGAAACCATACGCACCAAAAAATGGTGACTTATCGGTGGATTCTTGACGACGATTATTAATGGCAAACTCGGCTAACGGTAAATAAGATGACCATTCCTCCTGATTTTCGGAAACAAAGCATCTCAAATATGTCTCTAGGTTTTGATTAGTACGTTCAGTCTGACCGTTGGACTGTGGATGGAAAGATAAAGAAAACGACAGATGAACCCCTAAACGAGAACAAAAAGCTTTCCAAAATTTAGAAACGAATTGGGTACCACGATCCGAAACAATATCGGAAGGGACCCCGTGAAGCTTCACGATGTGGTCAATAAAAACCTGAGCCAGTGTGTTAGCATTAGGCAATGCGGCAAAAGCAATAAAGTGCACCATTTTACTGAATCTGTCAACAACTACAAGAATAACAGTCTTCCCCGCTGATACTGGTAGATCCGTAATGAAATCCATTGACAGGTGCGTCCAAGGCCTGTTGGGGATGGCCAGAGGTAAAAGACGCCCTGCCGGACGAGTATGATCCACCTTAGAACGAGCACAGGTAGCACATGCAGACACAAAATTCAATACCTCCTGGCGCCATTTAGGCCACCAGAACCGATGAGACACTAACTCAGAGGTTGCCCTACTACCTGGGTGTCCTGCCAGTGTGGAGTTATGGTGTTCTTTTAGTATCTCCAGTCGTAAATTTTCTGGCACAAACAGTTTACCCGAGGGGCAGGAGGCCGGGGCGTCCCCCTGAGCTTCCAACACCCTCCCCTCCAAACCTGAGTGTAATGCAGAGACCACCACCCCCTTTTGCAAAATGGGCTCTGGTACCTCAACATCACCCCCTCCAGGAAAACTTTGAGACAATGCATCCGCCTTAGTATTTTTTGCCCCCGGGCGATAGGTTATTACAAAATTAAACCTAGTAAAAAATAAAGACCACCGAGCCTGTCTAGGGGTGAGACGTTTAGCAGACTCCAGATATAATACGTTTTTGTGATCAGTAATCACCGTGACGGGATGAACCGCCCCCTCCAAAAAATGACGCCACTCCTCAAAAGCCAACTTAATAGCCAAAAGTTCCCTGTTGCCAATATCATAGTTCCTTTCTGCAGTAGACAATTTCTTCGAAAAGAAAGCACACGGACGCCATTCACCAGGGGACGGGCCCTGAGATAGTACCGCTCCCACCCCCACCTCTGATGCGTCAACCTCTACAATAAAAGGAAGCGAGACATCTGGCTGTACGAGAATAGGGGCCGAGGTGAATCTCTCCTTCAGAGATGCAAAGGCAGTTTTGGCTGCATGTGACCATTTGGAAAAATCGGATCCCTTTCGGGTCATGTCCGTCAGTGGTTTGACCACCAAGGAATAGTTTTTTATAAACTTTCTATAAAAATTCGCAAACCCCAGGAAGCGTTGCAATGCCTTCAGGTTCTCAGGCAGATCCCATTCTATAATCGCCCGGACTTTCTCTGGATCCATGCGGAAACCTGAATCTGACAACACATACCCCAGAAATGGCAGTTCTTTTACGGCGAACACACATTTTTCTAACTTAGCAAACAATTTGTTGGCCCTTAATATCTGCAGCACTTGTCTCACATGGATCTTATGTGTATCCAGATCCGGGGAATAGACCAGGATGTCATCAAGATATATCACAACAAATCTCCCGATAAGGTGACTAAAAATATTGTTGACAAAATGTTGGAATACCGCAGGCGCATTAGTAAGACCAAATGGCATGACCAGATTTTCATAATGCCCTTCCGGAGTATTAAAAGCCGTCTTCCACTCATCCCCCTCTTTGATGCGAACCAGGTTATAGGCTCCTCTGAGATCCATTTTGGAGAACCATTTAGCACCAGCAACCTGATTAAAGAGGTCGGGAATGAGAGGAAGAGGATAGGGATCTCGGATAGTTATCCGGTTTAATTCCCGGAAATCCAGGCAAGGACGTAGGCCCCCATCTTTCTTTTTAACGAAAAAGAACTCTGCAGCCACAGGTGAAGAAGAGGGTCTGATGTGTCCCTTAGCCAAACTCTCCGAAATATAATCTTTCATAGCCTTCCTCTCCGGGCCGGAAAGATTGTATAACCGGGTTTTAGGTAGTTTGGCCCCAGGTAGTAGATTAATCGGGCAATCATATGGACGATGAGGTGGTAACCCCTGACAACCCTTCTCAGAGAACACATCCATAAAATCTGACAGAAAAGCAGGTAAAGATGTTACAGAGAGTGTAGAGCACCTACTACTCAAGCAGTTGTCCTTACAATGTTCACTCCACTCCACAATCTCCACGGCCTGCCAATCCACCACTGGATTGTGAGTCACCAGCCAGGGAAGCCCCAATACCATAGGAGCCGGAAGACCGTCCAGGACATAACACGAGATATGCTCTTTATGGAGGTCCCCTACCTGCAGATGGATATTATGAATGATCTGAGTTAACTCTTTCTGAGTAAGAGGGGAGGAGTCGATGGCAAAAACAGGAATAGTTCTGCGTATCGGTTCTGGAGTAAAACCCAGAGCCTGAGCAAACCGTGAATCCACCAAGTTGACCCCCGCCCCACTGTCCATAAAGACGGAACAGATCTCAGTCTTATTGCCCGCCTCAACGGTAGCGGACAACAAAAACTGAGACACGCGTATGGAGGAAACGAATACGCCCAGACTGTTATCCTCCGCACAATCTGGGGACTCTAGTTTTCCCAGCGGCTCCTTTGTTTGTGGTCTCTTGGGTTCTGAGGGACAAACCTTTACAAAATGACCCCTCCCCCCACAACAAAAACAAACCTCTGACCTACAGCGGAACTTAGGAGGATTCACCCGTCTAGTGGCGCCCCCTATTTGCATTGGTTCGACTGGATCATAACAAACCGATCCCTGCCCTATAGAGGCCTCCGTAAAATTTAATAGTCTCTCCCTGAGTCGTCTGTCGATTCTTATGGACAGAGACATAGCAGCCTCCAGAGACCCAGGGACCTCGTATACCGCCAGCGCGTCTTTTAATTTTTCAGACAACCCCTGGCAGAACTGACTCCTAAGGGCCGAGTCGTTCCATAACGTATCAGTAGCCCACCTACGGAATTCAGAACAATATAGTTCAGCAGACCGGTTCTCTTGCCGAAGTCTACGTAGCTTAGACTCAGCCAGTGAGACCCTGTCCGGGTCATCATATACGAGACCCAGGGCTTCAAAAAACTCCTCCACTGATCGTAAGGCCAGAGAGTCTGATGGTCGGGAGAAAGCCCAAGCCTACGGATCTCCTTGCAGGAGAGAAATTACAATACCCACCCGTTGTTCCTCACCGCCGGAGGATCTAGGGCGTAACCTGAAGAACAATTTGCAAGCTTCTCTGAAGGTTATAAATTGATCTCTCCCTCCTGAGAACCTATCAGGTAAAGCCACTTTTGGCTCAGGAGTACCTTGGTTTCCCGTAGCAACGGTGGAACCCAAGGATGGCTGCTGCTGCTGCCGCACTGTTGTTTTTAATCCTGCCACTTCAAGGGATAATCCCTGTAATTGTTTCGCCAAAACCGTAACCGGATCCATAGTGGAACAGAAAAATACAAAGCAAAACAGCAAGCAAAAAAAAAAAAAAAAGAAATGCCACTTTTTTTTTTTTAAAGGCCAGATATACTGTCACGACCGCTACCCCAGCAGCAGCCGTGTCGCACCAGACGGAGGGGTAGGGGGACCCTTATCTACGGATGGGAATAGTATGGCCACCCCTGACTAACCCTAAGCTGGCACCTGTCTGCCCTGATACCCTAGACGGGGTGTGAACCCGTGCGGCGAGCAGGATGCCTAAACCCTCAGTCACCCTAAAGCCTAGAGTGGGGAAAGGCCGATGGGAGCACTTGTCACCATCACTCATGTCTAGGAGAACAGCAGGGGAAGACAGCAACAAACAAACTTATATCAGAGATAGACTTATCCAGTCTCGAGCAGAGAAGGCGATCCCAATCACGACAGTCCACGCCGGACAAGAGCTCCACATCAACACCATCAAACGATCTCCTTCAAAGGTCAGAATAGAACTGGAAGTAAGGACTATATCTGGCAATGACTGCAAGTGAAAGTGAAACTAATATAGTAGCTGGGAGTGGCAGACAGGACTCACCTGAGAAGGATGCCTACAAACTCCCAGTCAGGACAAAAAGGTTCACAAGGCAAAACCCAGATGACATACCCTGAACCACGGAGCAAACTCACAAGCTATCGCGAGTAGCAAGTCGCTGCGACCTTCTCCTCCCAGACCTGTCTGGATTAGTCACAGTCGTGACAAAATGACAATTTATTTTTTATTTTTTAACCGGCCTACTAGGTATAGCAGTGGTACTATACACCCAAAAATTGGTTAATTTCACCCGAAAAAGTAAATGACAATTATTTTTTTTTTTGTTTAACCTGTCTACAGTCGTGGCCAAAAGTTTTGAGAATTACATAAATATTGGAAATGGGAAAAGTTGCTGCTTAAGTTTTTATAATAGCAATTTGCATATACTCCAGAATGTTATGAAGAGTGATCAGATGAATTGCATAGTCCTTCTTTGCCATGAAAATTAACTTAATCCCAAAAAACCTTTCCACTGCATTTCATTGCTGTCATTAAAGGACCTGCTGAGATAATTTCAGTAATGGTCTTGTTAACTCAGGTGAGAATGTTGACGAGCACAAGGCTGGAGATCATTATGTCAGGCTGATTGGGTTAAAATGGCAGACTTGACACGTTAAAAAGAGGGTGATGCTTGAAATAATTGTTCTTCCATTGTTAACCATGGTGACCTGCAAAGAAACGCGTGCAGCCATCATTGCGTTGCATAAAAATGGCTTCACAGGCAAGGATATTGTGGCTACTAAGATTGCACCTCAATCAACAATTTCTAGGATCATCAAAAACTTCAAGGAAAGAGGTTCAATTCTTGTTAAGAAGGCTTCAGGGCGTCCAAGAAAGTCCAGCAAGCGCCAGGATCGTCTCCTAAAGAGGATTCAGCTGCGGGATTGGAGTGCCACCAGTGCAGAGCTTGCTCAGGAATGGCAGCAGGCAGGTGTAAGCGCATCTGCACGCACAGTGAGGTGAAGACTTTTGGAAGATGGCCTGGTGTCAAGAAGGGCAGCAAAGAAGCCACTTCTCTCCAAAAAAAACATCAGGGACAGATTGATCTTGTAAAGAAAGTATGGTGAATGGACTGCTGAGGACTAGGGCAAAGTCATATTCTCCCATGAAGCCTCTTTCCGATTGTTTGGGGCATCTGGAAAAAGGCTTGTCCGGAGAAGAAAAGGTGAGCGCTACCATCAGTCCTGTGTCATGCCAACAGTAAAGCATTCTGAGACCATTCATGTGTGGGGTTGCTTCTCATCCAAGGGAGTGGGCTCACTCACAATTTTGCCCAAAAACACAGCCATGAATAAAGAATGGTACCAAAACACCCTCCAACAGCAACTTCTTCCAACAATCCAACAACAGTTTGGTCAAGAACAATGCATTTTCCAGCACGATGGAGCACCGTGCCATAAGGCAAAAGTGATAACTAAGTGGCTCGGGGACCAAAACGTTGACATTTTGGGTCCATGGCCTGGAAACTCCCCAGATCTTAATCCCATTGAGAACTTTTGTGGTCAATCCTCAAGAGGTGGGTGGACAAACAAAAACCCACTAATTCTGACAAACTCCAAGAAGTGATTTTGAAATAATGGGTTGCTATCAGTCAGGAATTGGCCCAGAAGTTGATTGAGAGCATGCCCAGTCGAATTGCAGAGGTCCTGAAAAAGAAGGGCCAACACTGCAAATACTGACTCTGCATAAATGTCATGTAATTGTCGTTAAAAGAGTTTGAAACATATGAAGTGCGTGTAATTATATTTCACTACATCACAGAAACAACTGAAACAAAGATCTAAAAGCAGTTTAGCAGCAAACTTTGTGAAAACTAATATTTGTGTCATTCTCAAAACTTTTGGCCACGACTGTACTAGGTATAGCAGTGGTTCTATACACCCAAAAATTTGTTAATTTCACCATAGAATGTAACTGACAATATATATATATTTTTTTTACCGTTCCACTAGGTATAGCAGTGGTACTATACACCAAAATTGGTGAATTTCACCCTAAAATGTAAATAACTATTTTTTTTTTTTAACCGGCCTACTAGGTATAGCAGTGGAACTATACACCCAAAAATTTGTTAATTTAACCCAAAAAAATAAATGACAACTATTTTTTTTGGTCTAACCTTTCTACTAGGTATAGCAGTGGTACTATACACCCAAAAATTTGTGAATTTCACCAGAAAATGTTAATGACAAAGTAGTGAAATTATTTAAAATAAAACAAATTGATTTATGAGGTGGAGTTCCATATGAAGTAGGAGTTTGAGGAGGCGGTGGACGTAGCGGAGTAGGTGGAAGCGGCGGTGGAGGAGGACGAGATAGCCAACACAGGTTTTTGGTTTTAATTTAATTTTGTAAAATTAAGGTACACTCCAAAAGAGTGTGAAATATCCAAAATACAAACATGAGCAATTGCGCTGCAGTATAACAATGGCTGCTTAGTGCCGGTATACATGTCTATTCTGCACAAGGTACGGACAAGTTCTGAGGGATCCATGCCTGGTTCATTTTAATGAACGTGAGCTTGTCCACATTGGCTGTGGACAGGTGGCTGCGCCTGTCTGTGATGACGCCCCCTGCCGTGCTAAACACACGTTCAGATAATACACTGGCTGCAGGGCAGGCCAGCACCTCCAAGGCGTAAAGGGCAAGCTCAGGCCATGTGCCCAATTTGGAGACCCAGAAGTTAAGAGGGCAGACCCGTCATTCAATACGTGTAGGCGTGTGCACACATACTGCTCCACCATGTTGGTAAAATGCTGCCTCCTGCTAAGACGTTCTATATCAGCTGGTGGTGCTGGTTGTTGTGGCGTGCTGACAAAGCTTTTCCACTTTTCGGCCATGCTAACCCTGCCTTCTGAGGTGCTGGCGGTGCCCCAGCTGCGTTGGCGACCTTTTCCCCGTCCTCTGCCTTCGCCTTGTGCTTCCACTGTGCCCTGCTGTCAGGTGGGAATGTCACTAGCATCGCGTCTACCAGCGTGCGCTTGTACTCGCATCTTACGATCTTAAGGAATCTCTGCACCACCAAATTCAGCACATACGCCAGGCAAGGGATGTGCATCAAACCGGCTAGTCCCAGAGCTGCTACGAGATTTAGCCCATAATCGCATACCACCAGGCTTGAGGCTGACTGGCACAAACCACTCATCGGTCTGTTGTTCAAGGCCCGTCCACAGCTCCTGCGTGGTGTGGGGTTTGTCCCCCAAACAGTTAAGTTTTAAAACTGCCTGTTGTCGTTTACCTCTGGCTGTGCTGAAGTTGGTGGTGAAGGTGTTATGCTGACCGAATGAGGAGCTGGTAGAGGATGAGGAAGCAGAGTAGGAGGAGGAAGCAACAGGAGGCAAACTGCAGCGCCCTGCAATCCTCGGTGGTGGAAGGACATGCGCCAAACTGCTATCCGCCTCAGGCCCAGCCGCCACTGCATTTACCCAGTATGCTGTTATGGAGATATAACGGCCCTGACCGTGCTTACTGGTCCACGTATCAGTAGTCAGGTGCACCTTGCCACAGATGGCGTTGCACAGTGCACACCTGATTTTGTCCACTACTTGGTTGTGAAGGGAAGGGATGGCTCGCCTTGAAAAGTAGTGGCTGGGAAGACAGCATTTCAAAGGCCAGTAATTTAGAAATGCTGGCATTCAGGGCTAGCGATCGCGGGTGGGTAGGGGGGTACTTCCACTTCCTCTCTAGCGTTTGGGAGATGGAGAGCTGAACGCTTCCGTGGGACATTGTGGAGATGCTTGGTGACCCAGGTGTTGGTGTTGCCTGCAGATCCTCTGTTTGCGGGGTGGCAGGTGGCACTGTCACTCCAGAGGTGGATGAAGAGGCCGAGACTGCAGCAGAAGAGGAAGCAGGAGGAGCCAGAGACCTTTCTTAATTTTTGAGGTGTCTAGTCCACTGCAGCTCGTGCTTTGCACTTAAATGCCTGGTCATGCAGGTTGTGCTCAGGTTGAGAACGTTTATGCCTCACTTCAGGCTCTGATTGCACAGCGTGCAAACCACTCGTGTCTTGTCGTTAGCACATTGTCTGAAGAACTGCCACGCCAGGGAACTCCTTGGAGCTGGCTTTGGTGTGCTCAGTCCCTTGCTGCGGTGGGCAGTAGGAGGCGTACTGTCTAGAGGACGGCCACTCCGCTTTTGCACCCTGCTCCCTCTTCTGCTGTGCTGGTGGCTCTGTGCGACCTTCTTCCTCCGAACTACATAGGTCACTCGCATGACCTTGATTCCATGTGGGGTCGAGGACCTCATCGTCCTCCACATAATCTTTCACCCAGTCTTCACCCCTGCCTTCCTTGTCGGTCTGCACACTTTCGAAAGCCTCAGCAGTTGGCACCTGTGTTTCGTCATCATCCGAGACGTGCTGCGATGGTCCTCCCATGTACTCATCTTGAAAGATAAGTGGTTGGGCATCGGTGCACTCAATCTCTTCCACTTCTAGGGCAGGGCTAGGTGGATGGCCCTGGGAAACCCTGCTAACAGAGTCATCAAAAAGCAGAAGAGACTGCTGCATGACTTGGGGCTCAGATTGCTTGGCTGATTTGCAAGGGGGTGAGGTGTAAGACTGATGGACATCGGCTGCAGGTGCCAACTGTGGCCATTCAGCAGGAGACTGGGTGGGAGACAATGTGAAGGAACTGGATCCACTGTCAGCAACCCAATCTACTATCGCCTGTACTTGTTCAGGCCTCACCATTCGTAGAGCAGCATTAGGCCCGACCAAATACTGCTGCAGGTTTTGTCGCCTACTCGCACCTGAGGAAGGGGTTTCGCTTGTGTGTGTAGCTGGCACAGATCGACCACGTCCTCTCCCTGCAACAGGAGCTCCACCAGCAGCACCACGACCTGGGCCACGTCCCTTATTTGACGCTCTCCTCATATTTTTTTAATTTAAGATCTTGCCCTAAATGGGTGTTTAATTAATAGTAGAATATAACGACAGTATGTAAAGGGTGTATCTCACACGGCCTGAACCAGACTAGGCCTCAATTAAAGATTTCTTTGCACAAAATGGCTGTATTTCAAATGGCTGTATTTCAAGTGGCTGTATTTCAAATGGCTGAATCAAACCCCTATATGTATAGGGGGGATCTCACACACCCTAAATCAGTGTAGGCCTGAATTAAAGATTTCTTTGCACAAAATGGCTGTATTTCAAATGGCTGAATCAAACCCCTGTATGTATAGGGGGGATCACACACGCCCTGAATCAGTGTAGGCCTGAATTAAAGATTTCTTTGCAAAAAATAAATGTATTTCAAATGGCTGTATTTCAAATGGCTGAATCAAACCCCTGTATGTATAGGGGAACTCTCACACGCCCTGAATCAGTGTAGGCCTGAATTAAAGATTTCTTTGCACAAAATGGCTGTATTTCAAATGGCTGTATTTCAAATGGCTGTACTTCAAATGGCTGAATCAAACCCCTGTATGTATAGGGGGGATCCCACACACCCTGAATCTATGTAGGCCTGAATTAAAGATTTCTTTGCACAAAATGGCTGTATTTTAAATGGCTGTATTTCAAATGGCTGAATCCAATTCCTGTTTGTATAGGGGGATCACATACGCCCTGAATCAGTGTAGGCCTGAATTAAAGATTTATTTGCACAAAATGGCTGTATTTCAAATGGCTGTATTTAAAATGGCTGAATCAAACTCCTGTATGTATAGGGGGGATCTCACATGCCCTGAATCAGTGTAGGCTTGAATTAAAGATTTCTTTGCACAAAATGGCTGTATTTCAAATGGCTGTATTTCAAATGGCTGAATCAAACCCCTGTATGTATAGGGGGATCACACACGCCCTGGATCAGTGTTGGCCTGAATTAAAGATTTCTTTGCACAAAATGGCTGTATTTCAAATGGCTGTATTTCAAATGGCTGAATCAAACCCCTGTATGTATAGGGGGTTCACACACGCCCTGAATCAGTGTAGGCCCGAATTAAAGATTTATTTGCACAAAATGGCTGTATTTCAAATGGCTGTATTTCAAATGGCTGAATCAAACCTCTGTATGTAGGGGGAGTATCTCACACGGTCTGAACCACTGTAGGCCTGAAGTAAATATATCTTTGCCCAAAATGGCTGTATTTCTAATGCCTGATTTAAACCCCTGTATGTAGAGGGGGTATCTCACACGGCCAGAACCAGTGTAGGCCTGAATTCAATATTGGTGCACCAAATGGCGGTATTTAAAATCTCAGAATGTAACCCAAATGTATTAAGGGTGTATCTCACAATGACATCTGCATCAAAGGTTGCCAGCTAAATTTTTTTGTACCCAAACGAGTGTTTGTTTAACAACTGAATTTGACAGCAGTATATAAGCCTGTAATTTCACACGTGCTGATGCTGCAAGGCCTGAATAAAGTGTTTTTTTGTCAAAAAAAGTGTGTTTTTCAAACCCCAGAAAATGATGGGTGTATTACTAGCTTAAATTGCACACTGACTAATACAGATGTTGTAGATTGCCAAAAAAATATTTTTTTTGGTAACAGAATATGAAAGCTGCATATATTTAACTTGAATTTAACACTTGCAGATCTGGAAAATATTGTTTTTTGAAAAAAAAAGTGTGTTTTTCAAACCACAGAAAATGATTGGTGTATTTCTACCTTAAATTGCACACTGACTAATACAGATGTTGTAGATTGCCAAAAAAGTATTTTTTTGGTAACAGAATATGAAAGCTGTATATATTAAACTTGAATTTAACTCTTGCAGATCTGGAAAATACTGTTTTTTTGATAAAAAATTAAAAAAATAGTGTGTTTTTCAAACCACAGAAAATGATGGGTGTATTTCTACCTTAAATTGCACGCTGACTAATACCGATGTTGTAGATTGCCAAAAAAGTCTTTTTTATGGTAACAGAATATGAAAGCTGTATATATTAAACTTGAATTTAACACTTGCAGATCTGAAAAATACAGTTTTTTGAAGAAAAAAAAAGTGTGTTTTTCAAATTACAGAAAATGATGGGTGTATTTCTACCTTAAATTGCACACTGACTAATACAGATGTTGTAGATTGCCCAAAAAGTATTTTTTGCGTAACAGAATTTGAAAGCTGTATATATTAAACTTGAATTTAACACTTGCAGATCTGGAAAATACTGTTTTTTGAAAAAAATTGTGTGTTTTTAAAACCCCAGAAAATGATGGGTGTATTTCTACCTTAAATTGCACGCTGACTAATCCAGATGTTGTAGATTGCCCAAAAAGTATTTTGTTGGTAACAGAATATGAAAGCTGTATATATTAAACTTGAATTTAACACTTGCAGATCTGGAAAATACTGTTTTTTTGAAAAAAAATTGTGTTTTTCAAACCCCAGAAAATGATGGTTGTATTACTAGCTTAAATTGCACACTGACTAATACAGATGTTGTAGATTGCCAAAAAAGTCTTTTTTTTGGTAACAGAATATGAAAGCTGCATATATTTAACTTGAATTTAACACTTGCAGATCTGGAAAATATTGTTTTTTGAAAAAAAAAGTGTGTTTTTCAAACCACAGAAAATGATTGGTGTATTTCTACCTTAAATTGCACACTGACTAATACAGATGTTGTAGATTGCCAAAAAAGTATTTTTTTGGTAACAGAATATGAAAGCTGTATATATTAAACTTGAATTTAACTCTTGCAGATCTGGAAAATACTGTTTTTTGATGAAAAATTAAAAAAATAGTGTGTTTTTCAAACCACAGAAAATGATGGGTGTATTTCTACCTTAAATTGCACGCTGACTAATACAGATGTTGTAGATTGCCAAAAAAGTATTTTTTTTGGTAACAGAATATGAAAGCTGTATATATTAACCCCTTAAGGACACAGCCTTTTTACACCTTAGGACCAGGCCATTTTTTGAAAATCTGACCAGAGTCCCTTTAAGTGCTGATAACTTTAAAACGGTTTGACTTATCCAGGCCATTCTGAGATTGTTTTTTCGTCACATATTGTACTTTATGACACTGGTAAAATGGAGTCTAAAAAAAAAATTTTTTGCACCAAAAAATACCTAATTTAACAAAAATTGGAAAAAAATTAGCAAATTTCAAAGTTTCAGTTTCTCTACTTCTGTAATACATAGTAATACCCCCAAAAATTGTGATGACTTTACATTCCCCATATGTCTACTTCATGTTTGAATTGTTTTGGGAATGATATTTTATTTTTTGGGGATGTTATAAGGCTTAGAAGTTTAGAAGCAAATCTTGAAATTTTTCCGAAATTTACAAAAACTCAATTTCTAGGGACCAGTTCAGGTCTCAAGTCACTTTGCGAGGCTTACATTATAGAAACCACCCAAAAATGACCCCATCTAAGAAACTACACCCCTCAAGGTATTCAAAACTGATTTTGCATACGTTGTTAACCCTTTAGGTGTTGCACAAGAGTTATTGGCAAATAGGGAGGAAATTTGAGAATTTCATTTTTTTGTCTAATTTTTCATTTTAACCCATTTTTTCCACTAACAAACCAAGGGTTAACAGCCAAACAAGACTGTATCTTTATTGCCCTGACTCTGCCATTTACAGAAACACCCAATATGTGGCCGTAAACTACTGTACGGCCACACAGCGGGGCGTAGAGTGAAAGGTGCGCCGTTTGGTTTTTGGAAGGCTGATTTTTATGGACTGGTTTATTTACACCATGTCCCATTTGAAGCCCCCTGATGCACCCCTAGAGGAGAAACTCCCTAAAAGTGACCCCATCTAAGAAACTACACCCCTCAAGGTATTCAAAACTGATTTTACATACGTCGTTAACCCTTTAGGTGTTGCACAAGAGTTATTGGCAAATGGCGATGAAATTTGAGAATTTCATTTTTTTGACTAATTTTCCATTTTAACCCATTTTTTCCACTAACAAAGCAAGGGTTAACAGCCAAACAAGACTGTATCTTTATTGCCCTGACTCTGCTGTTTACAGAAACACCCCATATGTGGCCGTAAACTACTGTACGGGCACACAGCGGGGCGTAGAGTGAAAGGTGCGCCGTTTGGTTTTTGGAGGGCTGATTTTGCTGGACTGTTTTTTTGGCACCATGTCCCATTTGAAGCCCCCCTGATGCACCCCTAGATTATAAACTCCATAAAAGTGACCCCATCTAAGAAACTACACCCCTCAAGGTATTCAAAACTGATTTTACAAACTTTGTTAACCCTTTAGGTGTTGCACAAGATTTAATGGAAAATAGAGATACAATTTCAAAATTTCACTTTTTTGGCAGATTTTCCATTTTAATATTTTTTTTCCAGTTACAAAGCAAGGGTTAACAGCCAAACAAAACTCATTATTTATGGCCCTAATTCTGTAGTTTACAGAAACACCCCATATGTGGTCGTAAACAGCTGTACGGGCACACGGCAGGGCGCAGAAGGAAAGGAACACCATATGGTTTTTGGAAGGCATATTTTGCTGGACTGGTTTTTTTGACACCATGTCCCATTTGAAGCCCCCCTGATGCACCCCTAGAGTAGAAACTCCAAAAAAGTGACCCCATTTTAGAAACTACGGGATAGGGTGGCAGTTTTGTTGGTACTAGTTTAGGGTACATATGATTTTTGGTTGCTCTATATTACACTTTTTGTGCGGCAAGGTAACAAGAAATAGCTTTTTTGGCACCGTTTTTTTTTTGTTATTTACAACATTCATCTGACAGGTTAGATCATGTGGTAATTTTATAGAGCAGGTTGTCACGGACGCGGAGATACCTAATATGTATACAATTTTTTTTATTTATGTAAGTTTTACACAATGATTTCATTTTTAAAACCAAAAAAATGTTTTAGTGTCTCCATAGTCTAAGAGCCATAGTTTTTTCAGTTTTTGGGCGATTATCTTAAGTAGGGTCTCATTTTTTGCGGGATGAGATGACGGTTTGATTGGCATCTATTTTGGGGTGCATATGACTTTTTGATTGCTTGCTATTACACTTTTTGTGACGTAAGATGACAAAAAATGGCTTTTTTTACACCGTTTTTATTTTTATTTTTTTACGGTGGTCATCTGAGGGGTTAGATCATGTGATATTTTTATAGAGCCGGGCGATACGGACGCGGCGATACCTAATATGTATACTTTTTTTTTATTTATGTAAGTTTTACACAATGATTTCATTTTTGAAACAAAAAAAATCATGTTTTAGTGTTTCCATAGTCTAAGAGCCATAGTTTTTTCAGTTTTTGGGCGATTATCTTGGGTAGGGTATGATTTTTGCGGGATGAGATGACGGTTTGATTGTTACAATTTTGGCGTACATGCGACTTTTTTGATCACTTTTATTACCTTTTTTGGGAAGTAAGGTGGGCAAAATTTCAATTTCATCATAGTTTTTTATTTTTTATTTTTATGGTGTTCACCGTTCGGGTAAAGTAACATGACCGTTTTATAGATCAGGTCGTTACGGACGCGGCGATACCAAACATGTGTAGGGAATTTTATTTTTTTCATTTTTTATCAGTGATAAATGTGTTTTTTGATTTTTACTTTTTTTTCACTTTTATTCACTTTTTTTTGACCCAGACCCACTTGGTTCTTGAAGATCCAGTGGGTCTGATGTCTGAATAATACAGTACAGTACAATATATATTGTTCTGTACTGTATTTTACTTACACTGAACAGATCTATGCCATTCAGCACAGATCTGTTCAGCACCATGGACAGCAGGACGCCTGAGAGGCGTCCTGTTGCCATGGGAACCTTCCCCGTCTGCTCAGTACTGCTCAGAACTTCGCAGACGGGGAAGGGTAAGGAGGGGATCTCTCGGGGGGCTCTCTGGGGGCTCTCTCCCTCCCCATCGGGGGGCTGCAAAGGCACAGCAGCCCCCCGATGGGAGAGGGAGGGAGCTCCCTGCGCTGTTAACCTTTTCCATACAGCGGTCCGTACGGACCGCTGTATGGAAAGGGTTAAACGGCTGACATCGCATCGCAGATGTCAGCCGTTTATACCAGGGTGCCAGCAATGTGCTGGCACCCTGGTATCCCCACTAGACACCAACGATTATACAAGGGGAGGCGGGCGGGGGATCGCGATCCCGCCTGCCGCACCGCCCGCCTCCCGCACCGCCCACACCGCCCGCAACCCTCCCCCTGCACCTCCCGCCACCATAAAAATCATTCGGGGGTGCAGGGGGGGGTAAATAAAACACTTTTTTTGGCATATAAAGTTTCTGATCCCTGCGGTCAGGGACTGCGGGGACCAGAAACTTCAGAAATCGCAGCAAACCGCAGGTCTGAATTGACCTGCGGTTTGCCGCGATCGCCGACATGGGGGGGTCACGGGACCCCCCCGCGCATTTAGCCTAGGTGCCTGCTCAATGATTTGAGCAGGCACCGGGTTCCGATCACTGCCAGCCGCACGGCAGTGATCGAAAATACACAGGGCGTACATGTACGCCCTGTGTCCTTAAGTACCAGGGCACAAGGGCGTACCTGTACGCCCTATGTCCTTAAGAGGTTAAACTTGAATTTAACACTTGCAGATCTGAAAAATACAGTTTTTTGAAGAAAAAAAAGTGTGTTTTTTAAATTACAGAAAATGATGGGTGTATTTCTACCTTAAATTGCACACTGACTAATACAGATGTTGTAGATTTCCCAAAAAGTATTTTTTGGGTAACAGAATTTGAAAGCTGTATATATTAAACTTGAATTTAACACTTGCAGATCTGGAAAATACTGTTTTTTGAAAAAAATTGTGTGTTTTTAAAACCCCAGAAAATGATGGGTGTATTTCTACCTTAAATTGCACGCTGACTAATCCAGATGTTGTAGATTGCCCAAAAAGTATTTTGTTGGTAACAGAATATGAAAGCTGTATATATTAAACTTGAATTTAACACTTGCAGATCTGGAAAATACTGTTTTTTTGAAAAAAGATTGTGTTTTTCAAACCACAGAAAATGATGGGTGTATTTCTACCTTAAATTGCACACTGACTAATCCAGATGTTGTAGTTTGCCCCAAAAAAGTTGTTATTTGCAATGTCCAAAAAGCTCAGATGCAGTGCTGGTGCACTGAGCTTGCATAGATTGGCCGCCGCCGCCGCCGCCACCCACCTAACTAACAGAATTATAAAAGTTTTTTTTTTTTTTGGTCAATGGCCTCAGGGCAGGGTCCTGCACCCACACAACTATTTCTAGGTAGATCGCTGAGTTAGATTCTCTCCTATTCTCTCCCTGAAATCACAAATCCAGCCGCATCTTCTCCCTACACTTGTAACAGCAGAGTGACGTGCAGCGCTACGTGACTCAAGCTTATATAGGGCCTGGGTCACATGCTGCTCTGGCCAATCACAGCCATGCCATTAGTAGGCATGGCTGTGCAGCCTTTCAAAAAGCGGCAAGAAAGCGCCGAACACAAACCCAAACTTTTACGGAAATGTTCGGGTCCGGGGTCCAAAAATCCTAAAGTTCGGTACGGGTTCGCTCAACCCTACTGATGATCTATCCTCTGGATAGATCATCAGCTTCTGATCGGCGGGGGTCCGATAGACCTGAGGATAGATCATCAGTTAAAACAAAGTGCAGAACCCCTTTAACTTTAATAATTTAATTTATTCATTTTGAGGGATATCTTTTCCATTCACACGTCCGCAAAATGGGTGCAGACCCATTCATGTTCAATGGGGACGGAATGTGCTGTCCGCATACGCATTTGCGGATCCGCATCTGCATTTGCAGATCCGCACTTCCGCATCTGTGCTTCCGTTTCCGCAAAAAAATAGAACATGTCCTATTCCTGTCCGCAATTGCAGACAAGATTAAGCATGTTCTATTATAGTGCCGGCGATGTGCGGTCCACAAATTGCGGAATGAACATTGCCGGTGTCCGTGGTTTGCGGATCCGCAAAACACTTACGGACGTGTGAATGGACCCTCATAATAAAATTATTAAAGGTTACGTTTTATCTTTATGTATATTCTAACGGATTGCCTTCCTTGTACAATGTTATAATATACTTTCTATGTTAGAAAGTATATTATAGTGCATTTGTATTGTGTGGCAGTTGTGTGCGGTTCTGCTGCGATACTGCAGGTATATAGAGGGACAAGCGTTATTGGAACAAATAATTTCTACTGGTGTGATATACTAGTCGCCCCCCCAAAAAACTGATTAAAGTGGGGTGTTATATACCAATATACTTTCTTTATAGTGCATTTGGGTACTGTATAGTGCATTTGCGCATGCGCATACGCAAAAATTATATTGCCGATATTTCGCATTTAAAAAAATAATAAATGGAGATCGCAAATTCGAATAATACATCTGGTATGTCACTGTCCATGTTGTGGGACTATTTCTGCACTTCTAGTAATTATTTCTTGGCTGCAAATATGAGCTGAAGGTTTTTCAGGTTCGCCTGCCATTAAAATTAATGGGACCCGCCGCAATTTTGCAGCTCGTGAACATTTGATCGCGTTCGTGAACAGTCCTGGCAGATGTTCGTCCATCACTAGTACAGGTTGTATCTCACACGTACAGATGCAATTCAATTTTTTTGCCCAAAACGGGTGTTTGTTTAAAGAGGACCTTTCACTAGAATAAAACATCTAAACTAACTATACAGACATGGAGAGCGGCGCCCAGGGATCTCCCTGCACTTACTGTTATCCCCGGGCGCCGCTCAGTTCTCCCATTATAGCCTCCGGTATCTTCATAGTTAGGCTCCACCCAGGGGAACCTGCCGGCATCTCATTCTCCTATGCTGTAGCGCTGGCCAATCGCAGCGCTCAGCTCATAGCCTGAGAGGCTTTTTTTTCTCTCAGGCTATGAGCTGAGCGCTGCGATTGACCAGCGCTACAGCATGGGAGAATGAGACGCCGGCAGGTTCCCCTGGGTGGAGCCTAACTATGAAGATACCGGAGGCTATAACGGGAAAATGGAGCGGCGCCCGGGGATAACAGTAAGTGCATGGAGATCCCTGGGCGCCGCTCTCCATGTCTGTATAGTTAGTTTAGATGTTTTATTCTAGTGAAAGGTCCTCTTTAATAACTGAATATGACAGCAGTATATAACCCTTGAATTTCACATGTGCTGATGCAGCCAGGGCAGAAAAATTGTGTATTTTGCCCAAAAAAGGGTGTTTTATTAATAGAAGAATATAACCACAGTATCTAAAGGGTGTATCTCACACCGACTGATCCAGACTAGGCCGGAATTTAAGATTTGTGCCCAAATCTGGATCTCCCCTTCGTGACGCGCCTCCTTGAAAGTTTATTTTTGAGGGATTGACCCCCTCTGAGGCCTTCAGATGACTGTTTTGAGCAGCAGCTCTAAGAATTAGTGTAATTGTTTTTTATTACATTGTTCATTTCTTTTTCTTGTGAACTGATCTGTCTCAGGTATTCCCTGGGCTATCGTTCTTGCCATGCCTGTCATGACGTCCAGTCAGGTTCCTACCTACGAGACTCTATTTGTTGCCCTCTCTCTTTCCCTCACTCTGGTTTTTGGGGTGGGACAGACGTGGGCTTTATTTTTCATTTTTGCTCACGTTATATCGAGTCTTGACTGGGTGATTGCACCCATTGTTCAGAATTATATGTCATGTTCTTTTTCGTATATGTTGTCCTTTGTCTTTCCCTTTTCCCTTATGTCTCTTCCCCCTAGGTTCCTTAGTGATAATACACTGGGACGAGTTTCAATACATGGAGGAGGATGCTCGCTGCAGGGTCCCTCTCTGGTCATTGGCAAGTATGGTTACACCACATTCACCCATGATTAAGTGCATCTCCTTGAACGTTAAAGGTCTCAACTCTAAAACGACGTCTGGCTCTCACTGAATATAAATCTCAAAAGGCAGACGTTGTTTTTCTACAGGAGACGCATTTTGATAGAGAGGGCTCCTTTAAATTTGCTGCCCGATCCTACCCACGAATATATTCAGCTAGTGCTGACACAAAAACTGCTGGGACTGCTATTCTTTTATCTACTACCTGCCCTATACAAGTTGAATCCACACGGATTGATAGCCATGGTAGATATATAATACTCAAGGCCTCCCTCCACGGTACCCCACTCATCTTATGTAATATTTATGCTCCAAATTCGAATCAGATCCCATTTCTGAAAGGGGTCTTTAGAGAACTAGAGGAATACCTGCCGGCAGCGCTTGTTATAGGCGGAGATTTTAATGTTGCTTTTTCAGAGCTCTGGGATAGATTGACCCCCGGAAACACACCGCCGTCTAGAGCCCAACGGAAATTATCACGCCTCTTTAGAAAGCTCATCAGACAATATGCTTTGTATGATTTGTGGAGGGTTAAAAATCCTTCGGCTAGGACATATTCATTTTATTCCCACCCTCACAAGACCCATACTCGTATAGATTATTTTTTTGGGAATACACCTGCTCTTAGGATGTTGACAGATGCTGAATTAGGAAATATTACGAGGTCAGACCACACGCCAATCTCAGTCACGTTTAATCCAAAAGGTGCTCGCCCTAGGGTGTGCCACTGGCGGCTTAATGAATCTCTACTAACTAAATTACCGACTAGACAAGAATTGGGAAGTTCCTTGGAGGAATACTTTGCTTTTAATCAACCCTCGGCCCCATCTGTAGTTTTATTGTGGGAGGCGCATAAGGCCGTTTTCAGAGGCAAGTGTATTAGTGTAAGCACCAGACTGAAGAGGGATTATAATCTCCGTTATAATAACACCCTTGCCCAGTTAAAACAATTAGAAGCCCGTCTGGGGTCCCATCGCTCCTGTCACTTGCTACGGCGTATAGTACTCCTCCGTGCCCGATTGCGTGAAATGGCTTTTGAAAAAACTAGTAAACTCTTACTGTATTCGCGACAGCGATTCTACATGTGGGGGAATAAATCGCACACTATTTTGGCCCGTCAGTTGCGGGAGTCAACCGCGGCTACTACCCCAATGTCTCTGAGAGCGAGCAATGGAGACATGATATATGACCCCAAAGCAATACTTGACCAGTTTCAGAAATACTATGCTTCCTTATACTCCCTTACACCACAGACACCCTCCGACCCAGTTGATCGCCAGACACTATTTAACTCTTTCTTGGCTCAAAGTAGTATACCCAAACTATCTTCAGAAGCAGGGTCTGCACTTAATGCCCAGATCACGGCTGAGGAGATTCAAGGAGTAATTTCCCAGTTACCTAATGGCAAGTCGCCTGGGCCGGATGGGTTACCCTATTCTTATTACAAAACTTTTTCATCTCTTCTCATACCCCATTTATGTACGCTTTTTAACTCATTCCTACAAGGGACAGCTATACCTGAAACCATGCTTCATTCCCATATAACTCTTATTCCGAAACCGGGAAGAGATCCCTTGGATTGCGCAAATTACCGCCCTATTTCTCTTTTAAATTCTGATCTAAAAATATTCACCAAGTTATTAGCAGACCGGTTGGCGTATTGGCTTCCACAATTGATACACTTAGACCAGGTTGGCTTTGTGAGAGGCCGTCAGGGTGGAGATAATACGAGAAAAATTATCAATCTGATAGATATTGTCAATAGACAGCAACAGCAGGCATTACTATTGAGCCTAGACGCTGAAAAAGCGTTTGACCGCTTAAGCTGGCCGTTTATGTTTTCCACCTTGCAGGCTTTTGGATTCTCTGGTCCCTTTCTCACAGCCCTCCATTCATTATATAGCCACCCCACAGCGACAATTAAACTACCACATGCAAACTCAGCTCCCTTCTCGATTAAAAATGGCACTAGACAGGGGTGTTCGCTTTCCCCTCTTTTGTTCGTGCTTTGCATTGAACCCTTAGCCACAGCAGTCAGATCCCACCCAGACATCCATGGAATAGTGGTTAACCGAGTTGAATAAAATATCATTATTTGCAGACGATGTTCTACTTACTCTATCAGACCCACATATTACTTTGCCCAATTTATTTGATTTGTTAACACTATATAGTCGGCTTTCCGGATATAAGATTAACTCCTCGAAAACAGAAGCCCTTCCCTTGAACATATCGTAAGTCACCCTAGCTACATTGCGATCTAATTATCGTTTTCGGTGGCAAGATGCTGCCCTGCGTTATTTAGGTGTGAATTTGGCGGCAACGTATTCTTCTATATATTCCCATAATTTCCCCGCCCTCTTTCAAGAACTTAGGCGCCAGATGGCTCAATGGATGTCTCTTCCCATATCCATGTTTGGCCGCATAGCGGCAGTTAAAATGTCTATTTTGGCAAAACTGCTCTACTTATTTGAGACCCTTCCGGTGCATGTACCAAGGACGGAGCTACGAGCATTGCAGGCTGGTATATTTAAATTCATATGGAATGGGAAGAGACATAGGATAGCTAGTAGTACCCTTATGGCCCTGAAATCTCAAGGGGGGTTTGCAGTTCCAGATGTTGCCAAATATTACTGAGCCACACATCTTAGACGATTACCGGCATGGTCTAAACTCTATGCTTATTCCAGGTGGATGGAAATAGAAAAATTGTGGATTGCTCCGATACATCCTAACTCTTTGTTGTGGTCCCCAATTCCCCAAGTTCAATTACCAGAATTGTTAGGACCAATGCTACATACATACAAAATATGGCAATATTGTAAGCACCGTTTCTTTCTGGTCTCTGGGAAATCCTCCATGACATCTTTTCTGTTTAAACCGCTTCTCAATGTTGGGTCAAAAGTATCCTTTTTTAAACCTTGGTTTGCCAAGAAAATGTTTAGGTTTGCAGATATGATTGATTATAGAACGCTACAACTACTTTCATTTGATGAACTTAGAAATTATAGGTCACTTACGGAAGTTACTAGGTATCAATACCTGCAAGTCCAGCATTTTTTTAATACGTTGTTTCATTCAAAACAGGTATCTGTCCCCACGTCTTTTGAGAAGACATGTAAGCTTTCAGAGTCTACTAAGGGTCTTATATCTGAAATATATGTGCTCCTCTCCTCCCCGGCCTCTCCTGCATCTATCCGTCATTCGTACATGTCTAAGTGGGAATCGCTCTTACACCGTTCTATTTCAGGGGATGACTGGAGGATAATCTGGCAGAGAGCTGCGATGACATCAACTTGTGCTATTCATAGAGAAAACACTTACAAAATAATGATGTTCTGGTACCACACTCCACAATTACTACATAAGTTTAATTCTGATATTTCGGATCGTTGCTGGAGATGCAATACGGAGGAGGGTTCACATATTCATATCTTCTGGCAATGCCAGATTCTAACCCCATTCTGGACTATGGTGCAGGAAGTCCTATACAGCTTATTTGAAGTAAGGTTCCCCTTAGATCCTTACATATATTTACTGAATATGCCACACATACCTTTAAAGAAACACCTACTAAGGTTGATGTTATGCATCTTGACTGCTGCTAGGCGTTTGCTAGCAAGGTTTTGGAAAAGAACAGATTGCCCGTCGCGCGCTGAACTCATAAATATTGTATTAGAAGTCAGACGCTTCGAACATATGTCAGCTGAGCTGCTTGCCTCGGTGGATAGATTTGACCGAGTCTGGAAGCAGTGGGACATGGTGTTTGATGTCTCAAACTGACTAAGTTTTCACCTTACCCCACCCATCCTAACCCTAATGTGTCTAGTCTTGTCACTCCCCCTTGTATGTCCAAATCTTTCTTACAGTAAATTTTGTATAATTCTACATAGTTATTGCAAATATAGATATTTTGTTACTTTAATAGCCTATAGGCTTACACTATAGTAATACTCATCCATGACCATTGCGTATGTTTTTTCTCAAACTTATTCAATGTAAGGATATATATGCATAAAAACATGATGTATGCTATCTTTACGCTCAAATGCCCTTAGATATATCTTTGTATCATGAATAATGCACTCCAAAGTCATGTTTTTTTTCCCCCCATTATATGTACATGTTTATTCTTGGAAAATCGTCAATAAAAAGACAATTGATAAAAATAAAAAAAAGGGTGTATATCACACCGACTGATCCAGACTAGGCCGCAATTAAATTTGTTTGCCCAAAATGGCTGTATTTCAAATAACTGAATAGAACCACAGTATTTAAAGGGTGTATCTCACACGTATAGATGCAGACTAGGCTGCAATAATTTTTTTTTGCCCAAACGGGTGTTTGTTTAATAACTTAATATGACAGCAGTATATAACCCTTAAATTTTGCACGTGCTGATGCAGCAAGGGCTGAAAAATTGTGTATTTTGCCCAAAAAAGGGTGTTTTAATAATAGAAGAATATAACCACAGTATCTAAATGGTGTATCTCACACCGAGTAATCCAGACTAGGCCGAAATTTAAGATTTGTGCCCAAAATGGCTGTATTTCAAATAACTGAATAGAACCACAGTATGTAAAGGGTGTATCTCACACGCACAGATTCAGACTAGGCTGCAATTAAAGTTTTTTGCCCAAAACGGGTGTTTGTTTAATAACTGAATATGACAGCAGTATATAACGCTTGAATTTCACATGTGCTGATGCAGCAAGTTCTGAAAAATTTAGTTTTTTGCCAAAAAAAGCCACAGTATCTAACTGAATATAACCACAGTATGTAAAGGGTGTATCTCACACGTGCAGATACAGACTAGGCTGCAATTAAAGTTTTTTGCCCAAAATGGGTGTTTGTTTAACCCCTTAAGGACTCGGCCCTATTTCACCTTCTGGACTTGGCAATTTTTTGCCAATCTGACCAGTGTCACTTTAAGTGCTGATAACTTTAAAATGCTTTGACTTATCCAGGCCATTCTGAGATAGTATTTTCATCACTTATTGTACTTAATGACACTGGTAAAATGAAGTAAAAAAAAAAAAAAAATTTTTATAAAAAAATACTAAATTTACCAAACATTTGTAAAAAATTGCAAATTTCCAAGTTTCAATTTCTCTACTTCTATAATACATAGTAATACCTCCAAAAATAGTTATTACTTTACATTTCCCATATGTCTACTTCATGTTTGGATCATTTTGGGAATAATATTAAATTTTTTGGGGATGTTACAAGGCTTAGAAGTTTAGAAGCAAATCTTGAAATTTTTCAGAAATTTTCAAAAACCCAATTTTTAGGGACCAGTTCAGTTCAAAGTCACTTTGTGAGGCTTACATAATAGAAAACACCCCAAAATGACCCCATTCTATAAACTACACCCCTCAAGGTATTCAAACTGATTTTACAAACGTTGTTAACCCTTTAGGTGTCCCACAAGAATTAATGGAAAATAGAGATACAATTTCACAATTTCACTTTTTTGGCAGATTTTCCATTTTAATAATTTTTTTCCTGTTACAAAGAAATGGTTAACAGCCAAACCAAACTCAATAATAATAGCCCTGATTCTGTAGTTTACAGAAACACCCCATATATGGTCGTAAACTACTGTACGGGCACATGGCAGGGCGCAGAAGGAAAGGAATGCCATACAGTTTTTGGAAGGCAGATTTTGCTGGACTGTTTTTTTTGACACCATGTCCCATTTGAAGTCCCCCTGATGCAACCCTAGAGTAGAAACTCCATAAAAGTGACCCCATCTAAGAAACTTCACCCCTCAAGATATTTAAAACTGATTTTACAAACATTGTTAACCCTGTAGGTGTTCCACAAGAATTAATGGAAAATAGAGATACAATTTCAAAATTTCACTTTTTTGGCAGATTTTCCATTTTAATATTTTTTTTACTTTTACAAAGCAAGGGTTAACAGCCAAACAAAACTCAATAATTATGGCCCTGATTCTGTAGTTTACAGAAACACCCCATATGTGGTTGTAAACTACTGTACGGGCACACGGCAGGGCGCAGAAGGAAAGGAATGCCATACGGTTTTTGGAAGGCATATTTTGCTGGACTGGTTTTTTTGACACCATGTCCCATTTGAAGCCCCCCTGATGCACCCCTAGAGTAGAAACTACAAAAAAATGGCCCCATTTTGAAAACTACGGTATAGGGTGGCAATATTGTTGGTACTAGTTTAGGGTACATATGATTTTTGGTTGGTCTATATTACACTTTTTGTGAGGCAAGATAACAAGAAATAGCTATTTTGGCACAGTTTTTATTTTTGTGTTATTTACAACATTCATCTGACAGGTTATATCATGTGATATTTTTATAGACCAGGTTGTCACGGATGAGGCGATACCTAATATGTATACTTTTTATTTATTTATGTAAGTTTTACACAATGATTTCATTTTTGAAGCAAAAAAAATCATGTTTTAGTGTTTCTAATAGTCTGAGAGCCATAATTTTTTCAGCTTTTGGGCAATTACCTTGGGTAGGGTATGATTTTTGCGGGATGAGATGACGGTTTTATTGGCACTATTTTGGGGTGCGTGTGACTTTTTGATTGCTTGCTATTACACTTTTTGTGATGTAAGGTGACAAAAAATGGTTTATTTAGCACAGTTTTTATTTTACATTATTTACGGTGTTCATCTGAGGGGTTAGGTCATGTGATATTTTTATAGAGCCGGTCGATATGGACACGGTGATACCTAATATGTATACTTTTTTTTTATTTATGTAAGTTTTACACAATATTATCATTTTTGAAACAAAAAAAAAATCATGTTTTAGTGTCTCAATATTCTGAGAGCCATAGTTTTTTCAGTTTTTGGGCGATTATCTTCGGTAGGGTCCCATTTTTTGCGGGATGAGATGACGGTTTGATTGGCACTATTTTGGGGTGCATATGACTTTTTCATCGCTTGCTATTACATAGTAACATAGTAACATAGTACATAAGGCTGAAAAAAGACCATCCAGTTCGGCCTGTTACCCAGCAAGTTGATCCAGAGGAAGGCAAAAAAAAAAAAAAAACTGTGAGGTAGAAGCCAATTTTCCCCACTTTAGGGGAATAAAAAATTCCTTCCCGACTCCATTCAGGCAATCAGAATAACTCCCTGGATCAACGACCCCTCTCTAGTAGCTATAGCCTGTAATAATATTACGCTCTAGAAATACATCCAGGCCCCTCTTGTACCCTTTTAGTGAACTCACCATCACCACCTCCTCACTGCTCTTACCGTAAAGAATCCTTTTCTATGTTTGTGTACAAACCTTCTTTCCTCCAGACGCAGAGGATGTCCCCTCGTCACAGTCACAGTCCTGGGGATAAATAGACGATGGGATAGATCTCTGTACTGTATCCTGATATATTTATACATATTAATTAGATCTCCCCTCAGTCGTCTTTTTTCTAAAGTGAATAACCCTAATTTTAATAATCTTTCAGGGTACTGTAGTTGCCCCATTCCAGTTATTACTTTAGTTGCCCTCCTCTGGACCTTCTCCAGCTCTGCTATGTCTGCCTTGTTTACAGGATCCCAGAACTGTGCACAGTACTCCATGTGTGGTCTGACTAGCGATTTGTAAAGTGGTAGGACTATGTTCTTATCACGGGTATCTATGCCCCTCCTAATGCAACCCATTATCTTATTGGCCTTGGCAGCAGCTGCTTGACACTGGTTTTTGCAGCTTAGTTTGCTGTTTATTAAAATTCCTAGATCAGCGTTACCGAGTGTTTTATCATTTAGTATGTACGGGTGACTTGCATTATTACTTACCATGTGCATAACTTTACATTTGTCAGTGTTAAACCTCATCTGCCACTTATCTGCCCAAGCCTCCAATCTATCCAGATCCCTCTGTAGCAGTATACTGTCCTCTTCAGTGTAAATTACTTTACACAGTTTAGTGTCATCTGCGAAAATTTATACTTTACTATGCAAGCCTTCTACAAGATCATTAATAAATATATTGAAGAGAATGGGGCCCAATACTGATCCCTGAGGTACCCCACTAGTGACAGTGACCCAATCTGAGTGTGTACCGTTAATAACCACCCTCTGTTTTCTATCATTGAGCCAGTTACTTACCCACATACAGACGTTTTCTCCCAGTCCGAGCATTCTCATTTTATATACTAACCTTTTATGTGGTACAGTGTCAAATGCTTTGGAGAAGTCCAGATATACGACATCCATTGATTCGCCGCTGTCAAGTCTAGAACTTACCTCTTCATATAAACTGATTAAATTAGTTTGGCATGACCGATCCCTCACAAAGCCATGCTGATATGGCGTTATTTGCTTATTTCCGTTGACATGCTCTAAGATAGCATCTCTCAGAAAACCTTCAAACTGTTTACCCACAACAGATGTTAAACTTACCGGCCTATAGTTTCCAGGCTCTGTTTTTGGATCCTTTTTGAATATTGGCACCACATTTGCCATGTGCCAATCCTGTTGGAGATTCCCTGTCAGTATAGAGTCCGCAAATATCAGAAATAAGGGTCTGGCTATGACATTACTTAATTCCCTTAGGATACAGGGGTGTATGCCATCCGGTCCTGGCGATTTGTCTATTTTAATCTTTTTAAGTCGCTGATGTACTTCTTCCTGGGTCAGACAGGACACCTTTAATGGCAAATTTATTTTTACATTCTGCATGTCATCTGACAGTTTATTTTCCTCAGTGAATACATTGGAGAAAAAAATATTTAACAGCTTTGCTTTCTCCTCGTCGCTCCATGCGACTCCCCCTCATTACTCTTTAAATGGCAGACACCTTCAGATTTATACTTTTTGACATTTATATAATTGAAGAACATTTTAGGGTTAGTTTTACTCTCTTTGGCAATTAATCTCTCGGTCTCTAGTTTGGCTGCTTTTATTTGTTTTTTACATGTTCTATTTTTTTCCTTATAGTTTTTCAGTGCTTCCGTGCTACCCTCCTGTTTTAGTGATTTATATGCTTTCTTTTTGTCATTTATTGCTTTCTTTACAGTTCTATTTATCCACATTGGTTTCTTTTTGTTCCTAAACCTTTTATTCCCATACGGTATGTACCTCTCACAATGAGATTTTAAGATGTTTTTAAAGATATTCCATTTTGTGGCTGTATTTTTATTTTTGAGGACTTTGTCCCAGTTAGTTAGGCCTATGGCCTCTCTTAGTTGGCTAAATTTAGCTTTTTTAAAGTTTGGTATTTTTGTTCCTCCCTGTAGAAACGCTTTTTTGAATGATAATTGGAAGGTTATTACTTTATGGTCACTATTTCCCAGGTGTCCACCAACCTGCACGTCTGTTGTTCTGTCAGGTCTATTGGTTAATACTAAGTCCAGTATGGCCTTCCCTCTAGTCGGGTCCTGAACCAGTTGGGAGAGGTAATTGTCTTTGGTTATTGCCAAGAACCTGTTTCCCTTATGAGATATACAAGTTTCAGTTTCCCAGTCTATATCTGGGTAGTTGAAGTCCCCCATAATAACCACCTCATTATGATTTGCCGCCTGGTCTATCTCGTTTAGTAGTAGATTTTCTGTGGACTCTGGTATATTAGGTGGTTTATAGTAAACTCCTATTAGTAGTTTATTGTTGTTTTTAGCTCCATGTATCTCTACCCACAGTGACTCCACATGTTCATGTCCCTCACTTATATATTCCCGGAGTGTGGGCTTTAGACATGACTTTACATAATGGCAAACCCCTCCCCCTCTCACAAAAAAATCTGCTTTGGCGCAATGTTTATTTATATTTTTTTTTATGGCGTTCACCTGATGGGGTAGATCATGTGATATTATTATAGAACCGGTCATTGCGGATGCAGTGATACCAAATATGTCTATTTTATCTTTTGATTCAGTTTTTTTAAACATTTTTTCAATAACAGATTTGGGGGGAATTTTTATTTTTATTTTTATTTTACACTTTGTGTCCCCCATAACGTCATACAAGACCTGTGGGGGACATTTAACTTCATTATTTTTTTTTTACTATTGATTTCTCCTGTAACTGGTGCTGACATAGTAGCCCCAGTTACAGGGAAAATACACCCCTCAGAGAGGCTGTACAGCATAATACAGCACTGTACAATCTCAGTGCAGGGCTGATTGAGGTCTGTGGAAGACCCGACAGCTCCTGCACTCCCCCGGCGATCACATGACTACCGGGCCGGGACAGAAAGCGAAATAGCGCTTCCTGATTTGTATGCACAGCGATCTAGAAGGCAGGGACACCCAGGAACGGTCCCTGACTTCTCTCTGGGGTACCCTGCTGTCACTGTCACGTCCGATCAGAGATAAACCGACCGCCTAAGGACATTTTTAGTCAATGGGCAGTCGGGAAGTGGTTAATCTGCCTCTTGCTGCTTCTTCTGCTAGACAAGTAATGTAATGCCGCCGGCTCTGCTTTTCAGCGAAGATAAGCTTTGTGAGGAGAGGCAGCAGCTACATGCCAGCACAGACTTGGAGGAGAGGTTCACTGCGGAATTGTGCAAAAGAGACAGGTGAGGGTGACACAAGGAAAGATCAAGCATATGTAGATGATGATGTAGCCGATAGCATATGGGAGCCAGGAGAAGAGGGGCATCATCATCAGGGGATAAGGGTGGCAGTGTTCCCATGAGACAGCAGAAAGGAAGCATTTTGGTGAGACAGCAGGGTGGGAAGGGGTGCAGCTAAACATGGGAAGGGTACACCGTCTACTACTCAGGAGACTACCTGTGAGGAACACACTAGCAGTGCATGGATCCAAAAAAGCAGCGGCAGGCAGGCATCAATGAATGGTGGAGGGAATTTTCCTCCAAGTAGCTGGGAGACGTTAGTGTGGTGGTATGCAGGATATGTGGGCCAAAGGTAAGGTGCGGTCAGGGTCCTAATGCTGGCATGACAGCCCTGAGTCAACACATAGAGCGTCACCATAAAGTGGTGTGGGAAAACCGTGCCACTCATTTAGTGTTACAGCCTGATGAGGTGCACCTTCCACCAGCCTGCACCCCATCTCCAGCAGTCAAAACTCGACAACGTCAACAGAAGGAAGCTGTCGTTCCTTCCAGACAACTTCAATATTGTCTATTGCTCCAGATGCTTCTCCTTCTCCTACTCCTTTTTTTTTTTTCAACAAATTTTATTGAGCAAATCAAAATAGTACAAGAAATGAATAGTGAAGGAATGACAAGTCTCCACTACTCTTACATGTATCAAAACATAATACAGGTCAGTCAAGTACACATATACATATATAACATAGTGTTATCAATGAGGCTGATCAGTGTGAAAACAGCAGTTGAAAAAAAAAAAAATGAATAAAGGTCTTCACTCTTATTTTCAAAGTGTAACCGAAAATCACATCTAAGAATCAAATCCGAAAATCTCATCAGAAGATCACATCTAAGAATTATATACAAGAATCGCATCCGAGACGGGTCTTAGAGGGGAGGATGACCTCTACTGTTGGATTTGTAAACTAGGAGATAGTATGAATATAAGAGGTGCTTAAGTGTAGGGGTGCACCGAAATGAAAATTCAGGTCCGAAACCGAAACCGAAAATTCAGGATGCCCTTGACCGAAAACCGAAACCGAAACCGAAACTGCCTTTTTGCCCAAATACTTTAAAATAACTTTTTTTTTAATGATTTTATTAATAATTCTTTTTCATGAATGAAATTCATCTGTGGGTGGTGCTGTTATGGAGAGGGGGATCTGTGGGTGGTGCTGTTATGGAGAGGGGGATCTGTGGGTGGCGCTGTTATGGAGAGGGGGATCTGTGGGTGGCTCTGTTATGGAGAGGGGGATCTGTGGGTGGCGCTGTTATGGAGAGGGGGATCTGTGGGTGGCGCTGTTATGGAGAGGGGGATCTGTGGGTGGCGCTGTTATGGAGAGGGGGATCTGTGGGTGGCGCTGTTATGGAGAGGGGGATCTGTGGGTGGCGCTGTTATGGAGAGGGGGATCTGTGGGTGGCGCTGTTATGGAGAGGGGGATCTGTGGGTGGCGCTGTTATGGAGAGGGGGATCTGTGGGTGGCGCTGTTATGGAGAGGGGGATCTGTGGGTGGCGCTGTTATGGAGAGGGGGATCTGTGGGTGGCGCTGTTATGGAGAGGGGGATCTGTGGGTGGCGCTGTTATGGAGAGGGGGATCTGTGCACTGTTATGGAAAGGGGATATGTGCACTGTTATGGGCATAACAGTGCACAGATCCCTTTCCCCATAACAGTGCACAGATCCCTTTCCCCATAACAGTGCACAGATCCCCCCTCCCCATAGCAGTGCCATAGACCGATCCCCCTACCCATAACAGCCCCGGCCCTGCTGCTCACAGCATCACTCACTGCATTTTTACCTTACAATCGTGACGCTCCAGTAACAACTCTGCAGGCAGAGCGGAGGGCGGCGTAACGCCACTTACTCACGTGACGCACCTGCTCCGCCTCCTTCATTCATAAAGTGGGCGGAGCAGGCGCGTCATGTGAGTAAGTGACGTTACGCCGGCCTCCGCTCTGCCTGCAGAGTTGTTAGTTACTGGAGCCTCACGATTGTAAGGTAAAATAAAGATGCAGTGACAAAGTAAACCGCCCGCCCGGCGCCCGCCCGCAGATGGTGGGTGACAAATCCCACACCCCATATTTTCGGCCGATATGTAACAATATCGGCCGAAGTGGATTAGGTGCATTTTCGGCCGATATTTTCGGCTGCCGGAATTTCGGTGCACCCCTAGTAATAACCATGTAAAAGTATGAACCCTGGTAACCAAATCTCTGCAGGATAGTTTGTTTAATAGCCTCTAAAGGAGGACCATTGACACCAGATCTTCAGAAATTTGTGGTGGGACCTCATTTCCCACGAGGATAACTCTTCTAGGCGGTAAATCTGGTAAATTTTCTGATACCATTGTTCCATAGTAGGAACATCTACGGACAACCATAATATTGGGACTAACAATTTGGCCGCATTCACTAGGTGTTTAAAAAGTGTCAAATTAGGTGTGTGGGGGGAAGGGGGTCCCGAGGAAAGAGATTTAGGAGGGCGACTTCCGGAGCTGGAGTAATATTTGATCTACAAATCTTATTACATGTTTGAAAGATTTTAACCCACCAATTTAACAAGATCGGGCACGTCCACCATATGTGGAGGAAAGTACCTTTCTGCTTTGAGCATCTCCAACATACGTCAGACGCCGAAGCTGAGTAAAAACAGGTCTTGTCAGGGGTTTTGTACCATCTTGTGATGATTTTATAGTTATTCTCTTGAATCTTGACACATCTCGAGGACTTATGTGAAGAGTTATAGATATTAAGGGTTTCTTCCGGGGAGAAACATTTATCTAGGTCTTTTTCCCATAATCTAATGAAGGCTGGCGTTAAGGTAGCAGGAGGAGTTCTCAATTTGTTATACCATTGTGAGATCAATTTATGAGGAGTAGAATCTTGAGAGATAATGTGCTCAAACCATGTTATAGGGCGTAACAAATTGTGTAGTTGGGCGTTTTGAGTCATGTATGCCTGTAAAAAGTGAAGCCCATTAAAGCTAGAGCAAGGTATTTTCAAAAGATCACTCAATGCTTTTACAGAAATCAATTTGCCATTATCATAGAGATCTATCAATTTCATCTGAGACTGACGAATCTCTGTAGATAGGCTGCATTGTAAGGCCTGGGGAGCTAAGTGAAGAATGTCCTTGACTCTTAGGGTAGGAGATGGGAGTGGGGAACATAGGGGCGAGGTTTGCAAAGTGTTCCAAGCATGTAAGGTAGCTCTCATAACTGGAGTAATGCTTGGATGGAGAGGTAATGTGCCGTTCTAAAAGGTAGCCCTAGTAAGGATTCCTCCATCGGGACCCAAGATTTCTGTTTAGGGGCGGTCACCCAGTCCACCACTCTAGTGAGTAATACAGCTTTGCCATATAATTAGGGATCTGGCAATGAGATACCTCCTCTCTCTCTTGGATATGACAAGGATTTATAGGACGTTCTGGCTTTTTTCTTATTCCATATGAAGGATCGAAACACGGATCTAAGTTTGGAGTAGAACGTAGAAGGGACAGGGATTGGTAAGGTCTGTTGGAGATAAGAAGGTTTAGGAATGATGAGAGACATCAGAATATTTTTCCTCCTGAACCACGAGAGTGTACGGACATCCAGGGAATTTAAGTCCTCATTCAGTTTATTTTGGAGAGGAATATAGTTTAAGTTAAAGAGTTGGTTTGGGTCAGTGTTCATTTTAACACCTAGGAAAGTTAGGAAAGGGGACGACCAGTTAAAGGGAGAACTTGATTCAAGTTGATTCCTTAATGACTTTTTAAGCCCAGTGGAGATTATAAGTGATTTGTTGTGATTCACCTTAAAATTGGAAAGCGACCTGTATGTTTCTAGATGGCCATAGCTGACTCGGGATTACTCACTATTAAAAGTAAGTCATCCGCGAAAGCGGCGATTTTGTGTTGTTGATCACCAAGAGTAATTCCCTGGATGTCCCCATCCAACCTAATGGTCTGTAAAAGAGGTTCTAGGGCAAGGACGAATAAGAGGGGGGATAGGGGGCATCCTTGGCGAGTGCCATTGCGTATCTTAAAAGGGTCAGACAAGGTGTCATTTACCAAGACTGATGCTGAGGCATGATTATACATAGTTTCAATTGCATGTATAAAGGGAAATGGGAAGTTACGGGATCTCAACGCTGAATACATAAAAGACCAGTTGACCCTATCGAAGGCCTTCTCAGCATCAGTGTTGAGAAGGACTAAGGGAAGATTCTTCCTTTAGACAAAGTGGATGATATTAAGAATCCGGGCCGTGTTATCTTTTCCTTCTCTTTGATTCACAAACCCCACTTGATCTCTGTGGATTAGTGAAGGGAGAAGTTTCGCTAATCTGTTTGCAAGCATCTTGGCTAAAAGTTTTAAAACTATATTATGGAGGGAAATGGGTCTAAAGTTGGGACATAAAGAATGGTCCTTTCCTTCCTTGGGGATTAGAGTAATGTGGGCTCTGGTCATATCAGATGATAGGGGCATACCTTGTAAAGTGCTATTATATACCGGTGAAAGGTGTGGGATCAGTATTTAATGGAAAGACAAATAGTAGGGGATAGGGAGTCCATCAGGACCTGGGCATTTCCCCCTAGGGGAGTTTTTAATGGCCTCCAAAAGTTCCTCTGAGGAGAATGGAGAAGCTAAGTGTGTTCTGTCTTGTTCCGAGAGCGATGGCAGGGCTAATTTATCTAAATACGCATTAGTAGGTGATGTCGGTTCTGTGTCGCCCAAAAGAGATTGGGGTGGATTGAGATTGTAAAGGGATTCATAGTAATCTCTAAATAGAGAAGCTATTTTATTAGATTCAAAGGTTAATGCACCTTCTGGGGTTTTAAATTTATGTACGTAATTATTTAGTTTTCTGCGTTTGAGCCTGGACATCATATAGCGAGAGGCTTTATTTCCGTGTGCAAATATTTTGAATTGGGAGTGTAGGCAAAGCTTAGCAGAAGCCATATTTAAAAGGTTCTTGAGGGAGGCCCTACATGAGGAAAGTTCTTGTAGGTGTGTTTCCAACAGGGACCTTTTATGAGCCCTTTCTAGGAAGCTTATCTTTTCATGAAGGGAATCTATTTGTCTTTGTCTTTCTTTCTTCAGGTGAGCCCCGAGGCTGATACAATGGCCCCTTATGTACGCTTTATGGGCATCCCATACCGTTTGTGATGTGACCTCAGGGGTGCAATTAGTAGTAAAGTAGTCTCCTAACAGGCGTTTAAGTTTGGATTTGTTGTCTGGTGAACTAATGAGTTGTTCATTAAACCTCCAGTGGCTTGTAGATCTATGGTTGGGGGGAAATTCATATGGAGATATATGGGGGCATGATCGGATAGGATTATGGATCTCATATCAGCCCTGGTACACAACTGCAGATGTTCCTTTGAAACAAAAAGATAGTCTAAGCGTTGATATGACCTGTGCAGTACATAGTACGCCAAACATCAATCAGGTGGGCTTTAGCCAAAGTGCGTAATATAGAGCGTATGCCCTTTTGGGGCTGGGCCGATTTTTGGGACGAGGAATCAATGAGGGGATTTAGGACCAGATTTAAGTCTTCCCCTACCACCGTGACGCCACCTCTAAAAGATTACAATTTTAGTAAAGTTGATTTCAGCCATGGGATTTGACGATTATTTGGGGCGTAGATATTCACAAAGGTATAAAGGTGTTGACCTATTTTGCCTTTAATCATTATGAAACGGCCATCAGGATCAAATAGTTGATCATCCAGGATAAAGGGAACTTTACCCTGAAAGCCTATACTAACTCCTCTAGAGTTTGATGAAGGGGAACCGCAATGGTACCAATTAGGGTAAAATTAAAAGGATAGATTAGGGAAATGTTGGTTCTTGAAATGTGTTTTGTGTAGAAAAACTATGTTCGCTTTATCTCTCCTCAAAATCCCAAAAATCTGGCTTCGCTTAGATGGTGAATTGCATCCCTTAACATTATAAGAGGCAATACTAATAGCCATCATGGGAATGACGAGGAGAGGCAAAATGCTGGAACACGTAAGCGTGAAAGTTTGTTACAATAGTGAGTAGATCAGGGTACTTAACATCTGGTCGGAATGATAATAATGAAGATCGTAGCCTTGGTGAAGACATGACCCGTCTCGAATGGACACACCACTGAATAAGTAATAACCTGGATAAAAGACAATAAAACAAACATAAATTGAACAAAATAAAAACGAGAATAAACCAAACATATGGGTCCTGAAGGACTTGGTGAGAGGGGGAGAAAGGCATTTGCCAATTATGGGCCCGGCACTCTATTTTAAATGTCATAGAGGCCGCAAGGCTAAATCTAAATCTGTGTAATATGGAGGAAATGGGCATTTTGTGTTTCAAACTCCCTTATTAAACTATCTAGTCTGATGGTATCCAGAGAAAGGGAGGTAAGTCTATATATAGGTAGCGGGTGTATATGGGGTGAAAGGGGTGAAATGGGGATGTGGGGGGGGGGGGTAAGAAACGGGTAATAGGATTGAAAGGTAAACAAAGGATACCTTGGACTACTAGAGACCTTCCCGGCTGATGAACACATGGGTCTGACAGATTTTTAGTTGGACTCCCGGGAGAGAGAGATACACAAGTGGTGCGGGAAAAGCCAGAGGCTGCTGAATACATAAGCCAGAGGCCGCTGAATACATAAGGCAAAGGCCGCTGAATATATAAGCCAGAGGCCGCTGAATACATAAGCCAAAGGTCGCTGAATATATAAGCCAGAGGCCGCTGAATACATACACTTGCCCGGAGGCGCTGAATAACATAGTATGACATAATGGTGTCGGATACACAGTGGATCATCGCAGAAAAAGGAAAGCACTGAGGCAATGTGTAACCGGGACCACCTCCAGGGACTGCTGAGTACATAACATAGCACAACGGCTCAAAAGACATTTTGTGGTCCGAAAACCCCAGCTGTAACTTGGGTTAAGAACATATGGGATATCTCTTAATACTCATTGTCATCTGATGAACCTCGCTATATCAAGTAGTGAACAATGGGAACATATGGCATCAGAACGGTATGTAAAGCATGTAATGCAGTATATTACCAAGTGTGCCGGTGGTCAAGATAGACCGTAAGGTACATATTAATGCAATGTAAGGTATAACTTGGAGTAATATGTCGCCTGGTAATATATCCAGTAATGATAAAAATACCGCTTAGCCTGGCAATATTTAAGAATATCGCAGGGCATTATGACACCAGCCACAGCATGCGTCAAGACACAGGGGAAGGATTGCAACACATGCTGCCGCCAGGCACACCATATCAGCACACTAATGGGTAATTTTAGGGTCATTGTATGCTATCGGACATCTTATCAATAAGTGATAACCCTATAGCAGTCGGGATAATCTAAGCAGACCTGTTAGCTTGCTGTCATATGGCACCTAATAATTCCATAGAATATTCAGTAAAAATCGTTAATATAACAGGAGGTCAATAGTAAGGTATTATATCGTTAGATATCTCATTTAAAAATAGTCCCGGTATGTAAGGCATATTGTCAGAAGCCTAGAAAAAGAGAAAGAGCCAGGGAGCATGTTTATAGACCTATATAAGGGGAGTAAGAGGGAAGGTATAGAAGGGAAAGGATGAAAGCGTTATACTCATCATATTGGACACAGAGTAAGGAGAATCTGCGATTCTTTGCTTCAGAAGACGTCTGCAGCTATGCGTCTTGGAGTGAGAGGTTGGTTCTTCTTCTTTTCTCTCTGCCACTGGGCCTTAGGGGTGCTCTTCGTTTCAAAGGGTAAAATTGTAGGGAGTCCCGGCAATGATGTTAAATCCTGGACCGTGTCCCAATCCTCAATTTCCAAGGGAGGAATGTCCAGAAGATCAAATGCAGGGCCTAAGTCCATGTAAGATTTGATGGTGATCCTCTTGCCTTGATACGCAAAGGAAAATCCAAACGGGAACTGCCATCGATATAGGATTTTATGACTCCTAAGCCAATCTGTAAGGGGCTTGAGGGTCCTTTTTTCCTGAAGAGTAATTGGAGCCAGATCCTGATAGATACTAATCAGAACGCCATTGTATTTAGCTCCATTTGGTAAGCGTGCCTTGATTATTATTTCTTCTTTGTCTTGGAAGTGGAGGAAGCGGCATATAATATCTCTAGGGGGCTCATTGCCCTTCGGTCTCGGCCGCAAGGCCCGGTGAGCTTTCTCTATTACTATTGAAGTGGAGCATTCAGGGCCAAGTAAACTTTCACAAATCTCCTTGACTATATCTGAGGAGTCTTGGGGAGAGTCGGTCTCTGGGACTCCCCTAAACCATAAGTTGTTTCTTCTCCCACGATTCTCCTGGTCTTCCAGGGCATTGAATGCTTCATTGAGACGTAATTGACACTTTTGCAGGCTAATAGCTGTGGCCTCTTGGAAATCTAGGATCACGGCCTGGTTATTCTCAAGGGTTTTAACCCTGCCGCCCACATGCCTGACGTCTTGCCTCAGTGATGAGAGTTCACTCACGAGCGGCTCCATTGCTCGTTGCAGTGCCGAATCTAGATATTTCATGGAGATCGGGAGGTGTTTGCGATGTCTGTAGTCTTCTACATCGCTGCCTTCCGCCTGGAGATCTGTCTCACTCTCCTCAGTTTCTGTAATGACCGGCGTCACGCAAAGGGAGGGAAATGGGAAGGCCCTGTCCAAGGGAGAGGGAAAGGTGGTGACCCCTGACTCACCTTGCGGCTGGCACCTGACTGCCCTGACGTCCCTAGACGGGTTCCTCACCCGTACGCCGATCACGTGCCTAAACCCTGGCTTTCCCTAAGATGAGCCCTGTGTAGTGAACAGGGTGGTGGGATCACTAGTCCGCACCACTGACACTAAGAGGAAAACACCAAGGAGAGGACAGACAATACAGACAAACATATAATCCCAGGTGGGCGACAACAGCAGACCACCAAAGCCCAACAGGGATCCGGAGGGTAACACTCTGGAACGACAACCAGAGATCTCAGCTACTCAGCTCCAGTGGGTCAGTATAGAAGTCCAGGCAGGAAGCTCTATATCTGGCAACCAGAGAAGTGGGAGATGGGAATATAAGGAGGTTGGGATTGCTGGACAAGAAACAGCTGAGGAGGAGAAGCTACGGATCCCTGAGTGAGCCAAAAAGGATTGCAAGGCAAACCCAGAAAGCTACCATTATGAAACAGCACTGTCTTTGTACATCGAACGCGCAGCCACCCGCTGCGACTTACTGACCCCGGGTATAACGGAGTCAGACGTGGCTCTTGACACCCTCGTGACAGTACCCCCCCTTCCACGAGGGGCCTCCGGACACTCTGGACTAGGTCTCTCAGGATGAGAGGCATAAAAAAAAAACGAACTAACCTGTCGGCGTTTACCTCAGATGCTGGAACCCACATTCTTTCCTCGGGACCGTAACCCCTCCAATGCACCAGATATTGAAGAGAACGGCGGACCCAACGAGAATCAACAATTTTGGATATTTAAAACTCTAGATTACCATCCACAATAACAGGAGGGGGTGGCAGCGGTGATGGTTCTAGAGGTGGAACATACTTTTTGAGTAACGATTTATGGAAGACGTTATGAATTTTAAAAGTCTGAGGTAGCTCCAGGCGAAAAGCCACGGGATTAATGATGGCTTTTGTAAGGACCAATAAACCTAGGACCCAGTATCCAAGAGGGAACCTTTAATTTAATATTCCTAGTAGATAACCACACATAGTCATTCACTCCTAGGTCCGGACCTGGCGACCGTTTCTTATCAGCCATGCATTTATATTTACCTCCCATATTTTTCTAATTAGCTTGCACTTTCTGCCATACAGATGAAAGAGACGACGAAAACCGTTCCTCTTCGGGAACCCCAGAAGACCCCCCCTCTTTGAAAGTACAGAATTGGGGATGAAAACCATATGCACCAAGAAATGGTGACTTGCCAGTAGATTCCTGACGGCGATTATTTATGGCAAACTCGGCTAACGGTAAATATGATGACCACACCTCTTGGTTTTCAGACACAAAACATCTTAGATATGTCTCAAGGTTTTGGATGGTACGCTCAGTCTGTCCATTCGACTGAGGATGGAAAGCTGAGGAAAAGAAAGTGTACCCCCAAAGAGGAACAAAAAGCTTTCCAAAACTTAGAAATAAACTGGGTTCCCCGATCCGAAACAACATCGGAAGGGACCCCGTGAAGCTTCACGATTTCACTGATGAATACCTGAGCAAGAGTCTTAGCATTAGGTAGTGCGGGTAACGCAATGAAGTGTACCATTTTGCTAAACCTGTCCACTACTACCAAGATAACTGTTTTACCCGCAGACAAAGGTAAGTCAGTGATAAAATCCATTGACAGATGTGTCCATGGCCTATTGGGAATGACAAGTGGCAATAAAGACCCTGCAGGACGTGTATGAGAGACTTTCGCGCGTGCACAAGTAGAGCAAGAAGACACAAAATCCATTACATCCTGACGCAACCTTGGCCACCAAAAATGACGAGACAATAGCTACCCGGGTGCCCAGCAAGTGCCGAATTATGATGTTCCTTTAATAATTCGAAACGTAAGTTCAACGGTACAAACAATTTCTCTGAGGGGCAAGAGACCGGGGCGTCCCCCTGGGCCTCTAACACCTTCCCCTCCAGAACAGAGTGTACCGCAGAGACAACCACTCCTCTTTGTAGAATGGGTACCGGATCACTCACATTACCCCCTCCAGGGAAACAACGCAATAATGCATCTGCCTTGGTATTTTTTGCCCCAGGACGATAGGTAATAACAAAGTCAAACCTGGTAAAAAATAGCGACCACCTAGCTTGTCTAGGGGTGAGACGCTTAGCTGATTCGAGGTACAGAAGGTTTTTGTGGTCCGTAATCACAGTGACGGGGTGGATTGCCCCCTCTAAAAAGTGACGCCATTCTTCAAACGCTAGTTTAATAGCTAATAGTTCCCTATTGCCAATATCATAGTTCTTCTCTGCTGCAGATAGTTTTTTTAGAAAAGAAAACACAAGGACGCCATTTGCCAGGAGACGGACCCTGAGACAGCACAGCCCCCACTCCCACCTCTGACGCATCTACTTCAACAATAAAAGGCTGGGAGACATCAGGTTGGATTAGTACAGGTGCCGAGGTAAACCTCTCTTTTAGAGAGGAAAAAGCAATTTTAGCGGCATCAGACCATTTAGAAAAATCAGTCCCCTTCCTAGTCATGTCAGTAAGGGGTTTTACAATCACCGAATAATTTTTAATGAATTTTCTATAGAAATTTGCGAAGCCCAAGAACCGTTGCAGTGCTTTGAGGTTCTCAGGAAGATCCCAATGTAAAATTGCCTGGACCTTCCTAGGATCCATACGGAAACCTGAAGCAGATAATAAATACCCTAGGAACTGTATTTCCTGAACGGCGAAAACACACTTTTCAATTTTAGCATATAATTTATTCGTCCGTAGGACCTGCAGTACCTGTCTGACATGCACCTCATGTGTTTTCAGATCCGACGAATAAATTAAAATATCATCTAGGTATATCACCACAAACCTGCCGATAAGATGACTAAAAATGTCATTAACGAAATGTTGGAAGACAGCAGGAGCATTGATCAGACCGAAAGGCATGACTAGATTTTCATAATGCCCCTCAGGGGTGTTAAAGGCTGTCTTCCACTCATCCCCTTCCTTGATACGAATCAGATTGTAGGCCCCCCTAAGATCAAGTTTTGAGAACCACCTAGCACCCGCAATCTGATTAAACAAGTCAGGAATGAGAGGAAGAGGGTATGGGTCTCGGATGGTTATCTTGTTTAATTCGCGAAAATCTAGGCAAGGACGCAGGCCCCCATCTTTCTTTTTAACGAAGAAAAACCCTGCAGCCACGGGTGAAGAAGAGGGTCTGATGTGTCCCTTAGCCAAGCTCTTGGAGATATAATCTTTCATGGCTTGTCTCTCTGGACCCGAAAGATTATATAACCTGGTCTTGGGTAATTTTGCACCGGGAATCAGGTTAACTGGGCAATCATAAGGACAGTGAGGTGGTAACTTCTGACAACCCTTTTCAGAAAAAACGTCCTCAAAGTCCGAAACAAAGGTGGGTAGGGTAGCTATGGAGGCGACTAAACAATTGCTATTTAAGCAATTTTCTCTGCACTGCTCACTCCACTCCAATATCTCCCTGGCCTGCCAATCCACCACTGGATTGTGCGCTACCAACCAGGGAAGACCCAACACCACCGGAGTGGGAAGCCCCTCCAGAACATAACATGAAAGCAACTCGTTATGGTGGTCCCCTACCCGAAGGTGTAAGTTATGGACAATGTGAGTGAGGTTTCTCTGAGACAGAGGAGCAGAATCAATAGCGAATATGGGAATAGTTCTCTGTAGCGTACAGAGAGACAAACCCATAGTGTGGGCAAAATGGGCATCTATCAAATTTACTCCTGCTCCACTGTCTAGAAAAAAAGAAATAGTCTCTGTCTTAACGCCAAAAACAACAACCGCTGGCAACACAAATTGCGATGTTCGTATGGAGGAAACGTATACCCCCCGGCTGACATCCTCCACACAGCCTGGGGTTAGTAGTTTTCCGACGGTTTTTTGTTTTTGAGGAAGGAAGGACAGACATTAATAAAATTACCCCTCTCCCCACAGAAAAAACAAACCCCACGCCTACGGCGAGCCTCAGGAGGATGGACCTGATGAGTAGTTCCTCCTAGCTGCATAGGCTCGTCTAAGTCCGTACAGACTAACTGCTGCTTGAGAGGGGTTACCAATTGCTGCAGATTTTTCAATCTGTCCCTAAGACGTCTATCTATTCTGATAGAAAGGGACATCACCGCATCAAGGGAAAAGGGAGTCTCATACAGCGCATCCTTAATCCTTTCGGATAACCCAGAGCAGAACTGACTCCTGAGAGCCGGGTCGTTCCACTGGGTATCCGTAGCCCACCTACGGAACTCTGCGCAATACTCCTCTACTGGCCGCTCTCCCTGTAGGAGTCTCCGTAATTTTGATTCAGCCAGTGCGACTCGGTCAGGGTCGTCATATATGAGACCCAAGGCCCCAAAAAATTCATCCACTGACCGGAGAGCCTGGGAATCAGTGGGTAAAGAGAACGCCCGGGATTGCGGGTCCCCCTGCAGCAGGGAAATAACAACCCCCACCCGCTGTTCTTCATTACCAGAGGAGTAAGGGTGCAGTTTAAAATATAATTTACAGGCCTCACGGAACGTCACAAATTTGTCCCTTCCCCCAGAAAATCTGTCAGGAAGAACAACCTTGGGTTCCGCAACAACCTGGTGACCTGTAGCAACCGCTGGGCTTGCGGTCTGTTGCAATTGCTGCTGTTGCTGGAGGACCGACGCCTTCAATCCTGCCACCTCCAAAGACAGGCCTTGAAGTTGCTTTGACAAAGCAGCAATTGGATCCATACTGGATTCTAAGTAGGTAGAAAGAAATTTATATATATATATTTTTTTTTACCTACACAAAATAAGGGCCAGATATAATGTAATGACCGGCGTCACGCAAAGGGAGGGAAATGGGAAGGCCCTGTCCAAGGGAGAGGGAAAGGTGGTGACCACTGACTCACCTTGCGGCTGGCACCTGACTGCCCTGACGTCCCTAGACGGGTTCCTCACCCGTACGCCGATCACGTGCCTAAACCCTGGCTTTCCCTAAGATGAGCCCTGTGTAGTGAACAGGGCGGTGGGATCACTCGTCCGCACCACTGACACTAAGAGGAAAACACCAAGGAGAGGACGGACAATACAGACAAACATATAATCCCAGGTGGGCGACAACAGCAGACCACCAAAGCCCAACAGTGATCCGGAGGGTAACACTCTGGAACAACAACCAGGGATCTCAGCTACTCAGCTCCAGTGGGTCAGTATAGAAGTCCAGGCAGGAAGCTCTATATCTGGCAACCAGAGAAGTGGGAGATGGGAATATAAGGAGGTTGGGATTGCTGGACAAGAAACAGCTGAGGAGGAGAAGCTACGGATCCCTGAGTGAGCCAAAAAGGATTGCAAGGCAAACCCAGAAAGCTACCATTGCGAAACAGCACTGTCTTTGTACATCGAACACGCAGCCACCCGCTGCGACTTCCTGACCCCGGGTATAACGGAGTCAGACGTGGCTTTTGACACCCTCGTAACAGTTTCTTTACAAGGCTCCAGCGCCATCTTGGCTTCCCGTGCTGCACAAATTGCAGCCGCCTTTTTAATAAACTTATCCATATCCCCGCAGTTCGTCGATTGCTTGTGGGAGAGGGACGAGTCCCCCGCTTTTTGCTGGCTGATTTTGCCCATGTTTTATGCCGAGCAGCCAACGTTAGCAGATGAAAGGCCGGGTCTGAACAGCAGAGCTCAAGCGCACACGTCCATTCCCTCCTACTCCTTTTTTGACAGCAATAGATCTCTGAGGCAATTGCAAAAGAACAGTATGCTTGCACTCATCCAACTGCTCAGAAGCTGAACGTGAAGCTGGCCAAGTTGCTGGTACTATAGTCCCTAGCTTTTCATGTAGTTGATTCTGCACATTTCATAGTATTGATAGCTTGTGCCTACCCAAGCTGACATTACTTTTCCAAAAATGCTGTACCAGCCCTGCATGCATACGTTAAGCATAAGGTGGGCCAGACCTTGGGCCTCTCGCTGTCTGGTTGAGTTCATGTCAGTGCTGACGTATGGAGTTATAACTATGGTCAAGGACAATATACTGTATGTCATTCACAGCCGACTGGGTGAATGTGGTTTTGGCCCAGGCACACCAGCAACTTGGCCAGGTGATGGCAAATCTGCCTCCGCGTTGTAATCATGGGGTTTCTGCACCAATGTCATCCTCTGCCTCCTCATCCTCCACCTTGTCCTCAGCCTTCACTGTAGGCACAGTTCAGAGTGGTCCTCCAGCATATAACCTATGCAAAGCTAGGTGTTCTCAAATGGTTCTGCACCTGGTCAGCCTTGGTGAACAGAGCCAGGGGAGGAACAGCTCTGTGTCATCAAAAGAGAAATCAAAGACTGGCTGTCTCTTTACCAACATGAGATCGGAACCATGGTTACTGATAACAGGAACATTTTGTCTGCACATAGTCACTGAGGACTTACCCATGCATCCATGGTCTTCAATCTAATTGTCGCCCGGTTCCTCAAGTCTTCCACCTAACTCAGGGGAGGGCTGGCAGCCTTAGTCCTGGGGGGCAAATCCAGTCAAGTGGCCCATTTTTAGCCCCGCCCATTATTAAAAGCCCCTCCTACATTTAATAGGCCACTCCCAACACACACTGTACAGCTGACATTCTATAGTTGAGGCCTGTCTACACATCATACGGAGAGGGGAGGCCAGTCCTGGCTGCACTGCCTGCTTATATAACAAGCTACAGCCAGGAAGCTCCTCCACTCTCCTCCCTCCCCTGATCCTGCTCAAGGCTTGTGGTTCCCCCCCACCATCTGCCACCCGCCCGTGGCCTGCTGCCCCCTTTCGTCGTCCTCACGCAGCTCTGAATCCTCCTTCTGCAAATGGCAGGGGGGGAGCCGGAGCATCTCCTCTCCTACATAGCACCACATACCTCTTACATCCAGTGATGTCACCTTTGATGTAGACGTTCTCTTTCCTCATCTTCTCCATTCAGACCAGACCGCCATGATGATTTTTCTGCCATCTCCCGTCTCTGCAGAGATTGAGAAACAGACATTAGTTTCCTGCCACCCCCAATACTATACTGCAGAAACAGTCCCCCTGGAAATACTACTACCACACAGATAGTGCCCCCAATACTATACTGCAGAAACAGTACCCCTGGGAATACTACTACCACACAGATAGTGCCCCCTTAAACAATTATTGGCACACAGTGCTCTAAAAAATAACTGCGCTCAGACACTAATAGTATAAAGATAATGTCCCCCAAAAATAATTGTGCTAAGCTGATACTGTGCCAGGGTGTCCCCAAAGTAACAGTGCCCCCCAAAATCCCACCAATAGAAATAATTCTCTGCCAGAGCACACTTAGTAGTAATAATGCCCCTATAGTGCCCTAGTAATCATGTTCCTCATAGCCCCCCAGTAGTAGTAAAGCTCCCCATAATACCCCCTAGTAGTAAAAATTTTCCCTATAATATGACAGTACATGAAATACCCCCGCTTAGTGCCCGCAGTTGAGCTAATGTACCCATAATGTATGCCAGTATAAAAGACTCCTATATAGTGCCCCAGTAAATGCACTCATACTGCTCCTCTCCCCCTTCCCCATAGTGTCCCCAATAATATGCCAGTAAAAAAATGCCCCTTAGTACCCCCAGCAGATGCCCCTATAGTGCTCCTCTCCCCCACAATGTGCCAGTAAAAAAATTCCCTTTCTTAGTGCCACCATATGCCCCAATAGTGCTCCACTCCCCCATAGTGCCCCCAAATAATGCCCCATAGTGCCGCTCTCCCCTATAGTGCCTGCCATAATGTGCCAGTAAAAAATGCCCCCTTAGTGCTACCAAATGCCATAGTGCCCCCCATAATGTTCCAATACAAAAGGCCCCTTTAGAGCCCCCACTTCCCCATAGTGCCCCCAAATAATGCCCCTATAGTAACACCAGATGCCCCATAGTGCTGCTCTCCCCTATAGTGCCCCTCAGAATGTGCCAATAATGAAAAAAAAAGCCCCTTTAGAGCCCCCAGATACCCCCATAGTGCTCCTCTCCCCCATGGTGCCCCCCCATAATGTGCCAGCAAGAAATGCCCCCATAGTGTCAGCTCCTCCAATAGTGCCAGCTCCCCTCATAGTGCCAGCTCCCCCCCATAGTGCCAGCTCCCCCCCCATAGTGCCAGCCCCCCCATAGTGCCATCCCCCTTATAGTGCCATCCCCCTTATAGTGCCAGTTCCCCCATAGTGCCAGCCCCCTTATAGTGCCAGCTCCCCCATAGTGCCAGCCCCCCATAGTGCCAGCCCCCCATAGTGCCAGCCCCCAATAGTGCCAGCCCCCCCTATAGTGCCAGCTCCCCCTATAGTGCAAGCCCCCCCATAGTGCCAGCTCCTCCCCCATAGTGCCAGCCCCCCCCCATAGTGCCAGCCCCCTTATAGTGCCAGTCCCCCCATAGTGTCAGCCCCCCCATAGTGTCAGCCCCCCCATAGTGCCAGCTCCCCCTATAGTGCCAGCTCCCCCTATAGTGCCAGCCCCCCATAGTGCCAGCCCCCCCATAGTGCCAGCTCCCCCATAGTTCCAGCTCCCCCATAGTTCCAGCCCCCCTATAGTGCCAGCTCCCCCTATAGTGCCCCCCCATAGTGCTAGCTCCCCCAAAGTGCCAGATCCCCCCCGTAGTGCCAAATCCCCCCATAGTGCCAGATCCCCCCCATAGTGCCAGCCCCCCTATAGTGCAAGCCCCCCTATAGTGCCAGATCCCCCCCATAGTGCCATATCCCCCCCATAGTGCCGAATTCCCCCCCCATAGTGCCAGATCCAACTATAGTGCCAGCTTCCCCTATAGTGCCCCCCCATAGTGCTAGCTCCCCCAAAGTGCCAGATCCCCCCCCCATAGTGCCAAATCCCCCCATAGTGCCAGATCCCCCCCATAGTGCCAGCCCCCCCTATAGTGCAATCCCCCCCTATAGTGCAAGCCCCCCTATAGTGCCAGATCCCCCCCATAGTGCCAAATCCCCCCTATAGTGCCAGATCCCCCCCATAAGGCCAGATCCCCCCCATAGTGCCAGATTCCCCCCCTATAGTGCCAGCTCCCCCTATAGTGCAATCCCCCCCATAGTGCCAGATCCCCCCATAGTGCCAGATCCACCCCCCCATAGTGCCAGATCCCCCCCATAGTGCCAGATCCACCCCCCCCCCCATAGTGCCAGCCCCCTGGCGTCGCCAGATACAGCAGCAGCACACATCAGAAGGAGTTCCTAGCCACCCGGCCACCTTCTGCCTGTTGTCCCTTGCTGTTGGCGCCCCCAAGACTTGAAAAAGGAGTTATAAACTCCGAAACGCGTTGTCAACTGAACAATAAATAGTATTTATACCTAAAAACCTGAAACTGTGGTCGTCCCTGTGCGCCAAAGAGGTACCCTATCGTGTGTTTTCGGACACAAATCACTCTTCTCGCCCCTAATGCTGCAGATGGACAGGTCCACTCCAAAGTGTAACTTTCATGTTATCCAGTAGCAGTTTATGCTTGACACGTGCCATTTGCTCAGGCGCTGTGAGGAGGACAGTTTATTTTTCATTCGGCAGAACTACAGGATGAATGATGTCATTCTACTCATTTATGTCCTGGAGAGGATGCTGACAAACCTAATTGGAGAGGGGAAAAAAGACATGACACCTACACCCCTGAATAGGCCTAGCTGGATGAGGAGGAGGAGGACATAAATGTCCAAGAATTTCATATACAACTCTGTGGTTTACCTGTCCAAGGGACAGGAGAGGAGCAGGAGGAGCAGGAGGATCTGGAGAGTGATGACTAAGACAACGCAGATGACCCCGACAGACGGTGGCAGTATGCAGTAAGGATGGAGGCAGGGAAGCCCTGCGAGTCCCTTGCGCAAATGACCAGATGCATGCTTTTTTGTTTGTGTAGTGACAGACGCATTGTCAGGATTCGGAGGGATGGACCCTTGCTACCGGTCAAAAATGGGTGCATTTTTTAGACCTTCTGAGAGGGATGCAAAAGTGGACTACTATAGAGATATGCCGTTCTCAGGAACATCTGACCGGGGGGACCCTATTCACTCATTCTCCACTGCCATGACTGGTGGAGGATGGGGGGCAGGAGCAGCACCAGCTCCCTGTGGAGCAACTTCAGTCTTGAGTCTCTGATGAGCATTTTTCTTTAGCCGCCTACTGAAGAAACCACCCAGCAGCAGCAGGACACGCAAGAGAACCTCAATCAGCAGGTGCAGGTATACTTTGACACACCCTGTTGTCCTTGATACAAGATCCCCTGGACTACTGGTCATGCAAACTTGAAGTGTGGTTGCAACAAACTTGAAGGGGCCATAATTAACCCTAAGAGAACTCGCCTTTCCTCCCAAAATGTTGAGAGAATAACCTTCATAAAGATGAATTAGGCGTGGATCAGTGCCTGATGCAACAGAATAGAGCATTCTGCCACTAATGATCATACTTTAGTGTGCTGCCACAGCAGAATATTCTTCAAAATGGGCAATTACTTTTGGCCACTAGTGATGAGCGGCAGGGGCAATATTCGAATTTGCTATATTTCGCGAATATTTGGGCTAATATTGGTCATATATTTGCGAATTCGAGAATTTGCAATTATTTTCTTGATGTAATATGTGCATATTGCACACGCAATAAAGGCGTGGGTCACTGTTGTTAAATTTTTCAAGCTGCTAGAAGTTTCCTGATACTGGAGAGAATGGTTGACATGGCAGAACATTACAATAGCTTTATATGCAGATAGAGTGCTCCAATATATTCGTGATTGCACAAATCGGCAATGATGCGCAACTTCACAATTTAGCAGGTCTGACTACATATTACTGATTGGTGCACAAGTATTGTCACACTACCTAACACCCTGCACTGGAAACTATCACCTACACTATTGTCACGAGGGTGTCAAGAGCCATGTCTGACTCCGTTATACCCGGGGTCAGGAAGTCGCAGCAGGTGGCTGTGCGCTCTATGTCTAAAGATAACGCTGTTTCTTAATGGTAGCTTTCTGTGTTTGCCTTGCAATCATTTTTGTCTCACTCAGGGATCCATAGCTTCTTCTCCTCAGCTGTTTCTTGTCCGTCACTCCCAACCTCCTTATATTCTCCCTCCCACTTCTCTGGTTGCCAGATATAGAGCTTCCTGCCTGGACTTCTATACTGACCCACTGGAGCTGTGTAGCTGTGATTCCTGGTTGTTGTTCCAGAGCGTTACCCTCCGGATCCCTGTTGGGCTTTTGTTGTCCGCTGTTGTCGCCCACCTGGGATTATATGTTTTGTCTGTATTGTCTGTCCTCTCCTTGGTGTTTTCCTTTAGTGTTAGTGGTGAGGACTAGTGTCCCCACCACCCTATTCATTACTTAGAGCTGATCTTAGGGAAAGCCAGGGTTTAGGCACGTGATCGGTGTACGGGTGAGAAACCCGTCTAGGGACGTCAGGGCAGTCAGGTGCCAGCCTCAAGGTGAGTTAGGGGTCACCACCTTTCCCTCTCCCTTGGACAGGGCCTTCCCTTTTCCCTCCCTTTGGGTCACGTATGTGATCGGCACGCCGGTCAAGATAACTATATCACGATCTAACCTCCACTGACTATCTCCCACTAACTATCTTTATTTTATATATATATATATATATATATATATATATATAAGCTAACTAACTATCTAATGCAGAGATGTCCTACCTGCGGCCCTCCAGCTGTTGCAAAACTACAACTCCCAGCATGCTTCGACGGTCTACAGCTATCAGCCTACAGTAGGGCATGATGGGAGTTGTAGTTTTACAACAGCTGGAGGGCCGCAGGTTGAGCATCTCTGATCTAATGTAATCAAACAGTAAAGCGCAGGGCACAGCAATGACACTGCTGTCTCTCTCAGAACTCCATAAAACTACAGAAAATGGCTGCTGGGGAGGTTCTTTTATAGTAAGGGGTAGGCAACTTTCCTATTGGTTGCTAGGGATGTTGCTAAGCTCAGACAAAGACATTGCAGCCTTCTCATTGGCCCACAAGCAAGAATGGAGGTTACTGATGAAAAAAAAAATTATCTAGAATATTCTAGAATACGAATATATAACACTATATTCTAAATATTCACAAATTCTCTAAGTGGCGATATTCACGATCAAAATTTGCGATTCGAATATTTGCGCCCAACACTACTGGCCATGTGCTGTTGCCACCATTCTGATACTGCTACCCCTCTGCTGCCTTTGGCAGAAACAGCTTTCATCAGGTGTCTTATAATTGTCTGTTTTTCTCTGACAACTACTGGAAGAGATTTATTTTCCACAATTCAGTGCAGAGTTTTATCAGCTATGCAATATTTATTCATTTTTTAGGGAAAAGTGGAAACCGCTCTGCTCCCAACAAATGCAAGTCCGACCAGTCCAGAAGATATTGATACTCTACAATGCAACCAATCACTGTTCAACCAACGCTTCAAATCACACTTCCACCCATCTCTCAAGATCATAAAAGATACAAGCATATCAAATGGTTAGACCGGTCTCCTGTCTAGTGCCCGACCCGGGTTTCACCTTCGCTTCGTCAGGGGTGTACGTTCCACCTTTCGGGGCGTATCTTTTATACACACATGGGAGTTACTCCTCCCTCTTCCTGTCTAAAATCATCTCCATACACATATTTATTCCAATTTCAATAAAACATATCCATAAATAAACCTTCATCATTTTTAGACTCAAAAGGATTAAAAACATGAAACAATTAATAAAATCTATCCATCTACTATCGCTACATTCAGTTGCAAGAAAAGGTATGTGAAGCCTTTGGAATGATATGGATTTCTGCACAAATTGGTCATAAAATGTGATCTGATCCTCATCTAAGTCACAACAATAGACAATCACAGTCTGCTTAAACTAATAACACACAAAGAATGAAATGTTACCATGTTTTTATTGAACACACCATGTAAACATTCACAGTGCAGGTGGAAAAAGTATGTGAACCCTTGGATTTAATAACTGGTTGAACCTCCTTTGGCAGCAATAACTTCAACCAAACGTTTCCTGTAGTTGCAAATCAGACATGCACAACGGTCAGGAGTAATTCTTGACCATTCCTCTTTACAGAACTGTTTCAGTTAAGCAATATTCTTGGGATGTCTGGTGTGAATCGCTTTCTTGAGGTCATGCCACAGTATCTCAATCGGGTTGAAGTCAGGACTCTGACTGGGCTACTCCAGAAGGCGTATTTTCTTCTGTTTAAGCCATTCTGTTGTTGATTTACTTCTATGCTTTGGGTCGTTGTCCTGTTGCAACACCCATCTTCTGTTGAGCTTCAGCTGGTGGACAGATGGCCTTAAGTTCTCCTGAAAAATAACTTGATAAACTTGGGAATTCATTTTTCCTTCGATGATAGCAATCCGTCCAGGCCCTGAAGCAGCCTAGCAGCCCCAAACCATGATGCCCCCACCACCATACTTCACAGTTGGGATGAGGTTTTGATCTTGGTGTGCTGTGCCTCTTTTTCTCCACAGTTGTGTGTTTCTTCCAAACAACTCAACTTTGGATTCATCTGTCCACAGAATATATTGCCATACTGCTGTGGAACATCCAGGTGCTCTTGTGCAAACTGTAAATGTGCAGCAATGTTTTTTTTGGACAGCAGTGGCTTCCTCTGTGGTATCCGCCCATGAAATCCATTCTTGTTTAGTGTTTTACGTATTGTAGATTCGCTAACAGGGATGTTAGCATATGCCAGAGACTTTTGAATGTCTTTAGCTGACACTCTAGGATTCTTCTTCACCTCATTGAGCAGTCTGCGCAGTGCTCTTGCAGTCATCTTTACAGGACGGCCACTCCTAGGGAGAGTAGCAGCAGTGCTAAACTTTCTCCATTTATAGAAAAATTTGTCTTACCATGTACCGATGAACACCAAGGCTTTTGGAGATACTTTTATAACCCTTTCCAGCTTTATGCAAGTAAACAATTCTTAATTGTAAGTCTTCTGAGAGCTCTTTTGTACGAGGCATCATTCACATCAGGCAATGATTCTTGTGAAAAGCAAACCCAGAACTGGTGTGTGTTTTTTATAGGGCAGGGCAGCTGTAACCAACACCTCCAATCTCATCTTATTGATTGAACTCCAGTTGGCTGACACTTCACTCCAATTATCTTTTGGAGATGTCATGAGTCTAGGAGTTCACATACTTTTTCCACCTGCACTGTGAATGTTTACATGGTGTGTTCAATAAAAACATGGTAACATTTAATTCTTTGTGTGTTATTAGTTTAAGCAGACTGTGATTGTCTATTGTTGTGACTTAGATGAAGATCAGATCACATTTTATGACCAATTTGTGCAGAAATCCATATCATTCCAAAGGGTTCACATACTTTTTCTTGCAACTGTAGGTCAATCAATGGAAGACCGCTTTTACTTCCCCTTCGTGGTCACGTGACCACACACGGCCAATAAACAGTTACTACTACAATCCATTCATAAGGCCCACTTCGCCTCCCCTTCTTGGTCACATGGCTAGAACATCCAATCAATAGTTACTACTAGGGATGAGCGAATCGACTTCGGATGAAACATCCGAAGTTGATTTGAATAAAACTTTGTTCCAATACTGTACGAAGCTAGTATTAGAATGTATTGCATCCGATGAGCCGAAGTTATTGCTTCATAAATTAATTTGTACTGTAAAAAAAAAATTCCCAAACTCGCGCTCGGCTAGGTAAATATGTGGCTGGAGATAGTTTTAGTCAGGCGGAGGGAGGAGTAACTCCCATGTGTGTATAAAAGATACGCCCATGAAAGGTGGGACTGACGAAGCGAAGGTGAAACCCAGGTTGGGCACTAGACGGGAGTCCGGTCTAAACTTTTGATATGCTTGTATCTTTTATGATCTTGAGAGACGGGTGGAAGTGTGATTTGAAGAGCTGGTTGAACAGTGAATGGTTGCATTGTGGAGTATCAACATGTTCTGCAGTGGTCAGACTTGCTTTGTTGGGAGCAGCGCGGTTTCTATTTTACCCTGGAAATTGAAACTTGGTGTGAACAGGACCCACCACACTGGAAACCTGCAGCTCTCAGAGTAGGATTGACAATTTGGAATTTGCAGTTTTTTTTTTATTAATTCATTTTTTGCATGCAGAGCCTGTTTGAAATCCCCTTTAAGCACCTTGATCGTCTTTTGTATAGGATTTGACCATTCACAAGCAAAGCATATTTTTTTCAGTTTGTCAGCACAACTAATATTTTTAAAACTGTTGAACAACCTCTTTAAGCACTACTAACAACCTCTTTAATATATTTGTTTTATATCCATTCCCACCCCAAAGTCTCTCTACTTAGACGGGCTATTCCTATTTTCCTTTGTATAGCACAATATTATTCATGTTTTAAGATGTTTTCCTAGCAATACTGTACCTTTCAACAAAAATCCAGTTTTTAATCTTCCAATGGAGAATGTTAAGCAATTACTATAAAAGTAGAGGAATTTATTCATCAATGTCATCCTGCAAAATTAGATTAAATGTCTAACAAAGTTCAGCTTGCTTATCATTGAGAATAATTTTTTTAATATTCTCTCCATTGACTTTGCAACAAAATACTTTATAAATAGACCACTATAATTGTTGACTTTCCGTAAATGTGATTTGTCCCGTATCAATTATTTCAAGGTTTTAGAGCAGATATTCAGATTGCTTTCAGTGTCGTGTAGCCTGCCAGCATTGTCAGTTATAGCATTTTATAGCAGCCAAAAGTTAACACGTCTAGCTGATATCAATTCAAGATACAGTAAGCCCTTCTGAAAGTGAACTGTTGATGGTTGCAGAAAGAAACGGATGATCATATGAAACTCTACCCTTTGTAGACATTCCATTTTGGTGTCATGATATTATTAGACAATATGAAACTTCAAGCTCAAATAACAATGAGAAATCAAGTTAAGTAGCCTTCTATTGATTCCAGCAATAATATGTATGTATGTATTTAGTATGTTCAAATGTGGTTGTTCCACTTATAGAATCATGTCTCTCAAACTAGGTACAGAAACATTAAACCAGTTAAAGAGGGCCTATAATATCTCCGGACATGTCTGTTGCATTCCCCGTGTAATAACAATTATGGAGCTTCTATACTTATGACTCTATGATGTGCAATTCCTTTATTATTCCTTCTCGAAATGATTATTTAATAGCTAGCAGTTTGCAATGAAGATCCAGATGGGTGTTACCAGTTGGTGGTGTTTCCCTGCGCAGTCTGACACTGGCGGCACTGATTGGATAGTGTCAGACTCAGACTATGCAAGGACACACTTCCAAATCACCTATCTGAACCTTTATTGCAAACTGCTTGTGAGTAGGGATGAGCGAACCCGAACTGTATAGTTCGGGTTCCTACCGAATTTTGGGGTGTCCGTGACACGAACCCGAACCCGAACATTTTCGTAAAAGTCCGGGTTCGGGTTCGGTGTTCGGCGCTTTCTTGGCGCTTTTGAAAGGCTGCAAAGCAGCCAATCAACAAGCGTCATACTACTTGCCCCAAGAGGCCATCACAGCCATGCCTACTATTGGTATGGCTGTGATTGGCCAGTGCAGCATGTGACCCAGCCTCTATATAAGCTTGGGTCACGTAGCGCTGCACGTCACTCTGCTGTTACAAGTGTAGCGAGAGGTTGCAGCTGCGGCGTTAGGGCGAGATTAGGCAGTGATTAACTCCTCCAAAAGACTTCATTTAGTGATCGATCTACAGCTGTGGATCATTGAACTGCTGCTATTCAATTGCTCACTGTTTTTAGGCTGCCCAGAGCGTTTTTCATTCACTTTTTTCTGGGTTGATCGGCGGCCATTTTGTGTCTTGTGGTACGCCAGCACAAGCTGCCACCAAGTAAATTTAACCATCAATAGTGTGGTTATTTTGTGGCTATATCCTACATCAGAGTCAAGCTGAGCCTGTCACAAAGTCCATTTAACCATCAATAGTGTGGTTATTTTTTGGCCATATACTACATCAGGGGCAAGCTGAGCCTGTCACGAAGTGCATTTAACCATCAATAGTGTGGTTATTTTTTGGCTATATCCTACATCAGGGTCAAGCTGTCATCAAGTGCATTTAACCATTAATAGTGTGGTTATTTTTTGGCCATATACTACATCAGGGGCAAGCTGAGCCTGTCAACAAGTGCATTTAACCATCAATAGTGTGGTTATTTTTTGGCCATATACTACATCAGGGGCAAGCTGAGCCTGTCAACAAGTGCATTTAACCATCAATAGTGTGGTTATTTTTTGGCTATATCCTACATCAGGGTCAAGCTGAGCCTGTCACAAGTTATTCTCAATAACTTCACACACACGCTACAGTGCAATTCCAAGTCTAATTCTGTGTGTAAACGTATACCTGTCACCCAGCGCCTAAAAAATAGGCATCAAATTTATATTCATCCAAATCTGTCATTATTGCTTTAGCTGGTCAAGTTATTTAGTGTCCGTCAAAGCACAGTTTTTGTTCTGGGTTGAAATACAATTCCCAATTTTGCAATTCTCTAAATTAGTGGTTTCTGCTATATCAGGCCTACTTTAAATCTATCCCTAAAAGGGTATATAAGATTCAAGGTGCAGATAGGGTTATTCTCAATAACTTCACACACACGCTACTGTGCAATTCCAAGTCTAATTCTGTGTGTAAACGTATACCTGTCATCCAGCGCCTAAAAAATAGGCCTCAAATTTATATTCATCCAAATCTGTCATTATTGCTTTAGCTGGTCAAGTTATTTAGTGTCCGTCAAAGCACAGTTTTTGTTCTGGGTTGAAATACAATTCCCAATTTTGCAATTCTCTAAATTAGTGGTTTCTGCTGTATCAGGCCTACTTTAAATCTATCCCTAAAAGGGTATATAAGATTCAAGGTGCAGATAGGGTTATTCTCAATAACTTCACACACACGCTACTGTTCAATTCCAAGTCTAATTCTGTGTGTAAACGTATACCTGTCAACCAGCGCCTAAAAAATAGGGCTCAAATTTATATTCATCCAAATCTGTCATTATTGCTTTAGCTGGTCAAGTTATTTAGTGTCCGTCAAAGCACAGTTTTTGTTCTGGGTTGAAATACAATTCCCAATTTTGCAATTCTCTAAATTAGTGGTTTCTGCTGTATCAGGCCTACTTTAAATCTATCCCTAAAAGGGTATATAAGATTCCAGGTGCAGATAGGGTTATTCTCAATAACTTCACACACACGCTACTGTGCAATTCCAAGTCTAATTCTGTGTGTAAACGTATACCTGTCATCCAGCGCCTAAAAAATAGGCCTCAAATTTATATTCATCCAAATCTGTCATTATTGCTTTAGCTGGTCAAGTTATTTAGTGTCCGTCAAAGCACAGTTTTTGTTCTGGGTTGAAATACAATTCCCAATTTTGCAATTCTCTAAATTAGTGGTTTCTGCTGTATCAGGCCTACTTTAAATCTATCCCTAAAAGGGTATATAAAATTCAAGGTGCAGATAGGGTTATTCTCAATGACTTCACACACACGCTACTGTTAAATTCCAAGTCTAATTCTGTGTGTAAACGTATACCTGTCATCCAGCACCTAAAAAATAGGCCTCAAATTTATATTCATCCAAATCTGTCATTATTGCTTTAGCTGGTCAAGTTATTTAGTGTCCGTCAAAGCACAGTTTTTGTTCTGGGTTGAAATACAATTCCCAATTTTGCAATTCTCTAAATTAGTGGTTTCTGCTGTATCAGGCCTACTTTAAATCTATCCCTAAAAGGGTATATAAAATTCAAGGTGCAGATAGGGTTATTCTCAATAACTTCACACACACGCTACTGTGCAATTCCAAGTCTAATTCTGTGTGTAAACGTATACCTGTCATCCAGCACCTAAAAAATAGGCCTCAAATTTCTATTCATCCAAATCTGTCATTATTGCTTTAGCTGGTCAAGTTATTTAGTGTCCGTCAAAGCACAGTTTTTGTTCTGGGTTGAAATACAATTCCCAATTTTGCAATTCTCTAAATTAGTGGTTTCTGCTGTATCAGGCCTACTTTAAATCTATCCCTAAAAGGGTATATAAGATTCAAGGTGCAGATAGGGTTATTCTCAATAACTTCACACACACGCTACTGTTCAATTCCAAGTCTAATTCTGTGTGTAAACGTATACCTGTCAACCAGCGCCTAAAAAATAGGGCTCAAATTTATATTCATCCAAATCTGTCATTATTGCTTTAGCTGGTCAAGTTATTTAGTGTCCGTCAAAGCACAGTTTTTGTTCTGGGTTGAAATACAATTCCCAATTTTGCAATTCTCTAAATTAGTGGTTTCTGCTGTATCAGGCCTACTTTAAATCTATCCCTAAAAGGGTATATAAAATTCAAGGTGCAGATAGGGTTATTCTCAATAACTTCACACACACGCTACTGTGCAATTCCAAGTCTAATTCTGTGTGTAAACGTATACCTGTCATCCAGCACCTAAAAAATAGGCCTCAAATTTATATTCATCCAAATCTGTCATTATTGCTTTAGCTGGTCAAGTTATTTAGTGTCCGTCAAAGCACAGTTTTTGTTCTGGGTTGAAATACAATTCCCAATTTTGCAATTCTCTAAATTAGTGGTTTCTGCTGTATCAGGCCTACTTTAAATCTATCCCTAAAAGGGTATATAAGATTCAAGGTGCAGATAGGGTTATTCTCAATAACTTCACACACACGCTACTGTTCAATTCCAAGTCTAATTCTGTGTGTAAACGTATACCTGTCAACCAGCGCCTAAAAAATAGGGCTCAAATTTATATTCATCCAAATCTGTCATTATTGCTTTAGCTGGTCAAGTTATTTAGTGTCCGTCAAAGCACAGTTTTTGTTCTGGGTTGAAATACAATTCCCAATTTTGCAATTCTCTAAATTAGTGGTTTCTGCTGTATCAGGCCTACTTTAAATCTATCCCTAAAAGGGTATATAAGATTCAAGGTGCAGATAGGGTTATTCTCAATAACTTCACACACACGCTACTGTGCAATTCCAAGTCTAATTCTGTGTGTAAACGTATACCTGTCATCCAGCACATAAAAAATAGGCCTCAAATTTATATTCATCCAAATCTGTCATTATTGCTTTAGCTGGTCAAGTTATTTAGTGTCCGTCAAAGCACAGTTTTTGTTCTGGGTTGAAATACAATTCCCAATTTTGCAATTCTCTAAATTAGTGGTTTCTGCTGTATCAGGCCTACTTTAAATCTATCCCTAAAAGGGTATATAAGATTCAAGGTGCAGATAGGGTTATTCTCAATAACTTCACACACACGCTACTGTTCAATTCCAAGTCTAATTCTGTGTGTAAACGTATACCTGTCATCCAGCGCCTGGTCGTGGTGGTGTTAGTGGACCCTCTGGTGCTGGGAGAGGACGTGGCCGTTCTGCCACAGCCACACGTCCTAGTGAACCAACTACCTCAGGTCCCAGTAGCCAGCAGAATTTACAGCGATATTTTGTGGGGCCCAATGACGTTCTAAGGATGGTAAGGCCTGAGCAGGTACAGGCATTAGTCAATTGGGTGGCCGACAGTGCATCCAGCACGTTCACATTATCTCCCACCCAGTCTTCTGCAGAAAGCGCACAGAGGGCGCATGAAAACCAAGCCCATCAGTCTGTCACATCACCCCCATGCATATCAGGGAAACTGTCTGAGCCTCAAGTTATGCAGCAGTCTCTTATGCTGTTTGAAGACTCTGCTGGCAGGGTTTCCCAAGGGCATCCACCTAGCCCTTCCCCAGGGGTGGAAGAGATAGAATGCACTAATGCACAACCACTTATGTTTCCTGATGATGAGGACATGGGAATACCACCTCAGCACGTCTCTGATGATGACGAAACACAGGTGCCAACTGCTGCGTCTTTCTGCAGTGTGCAGACTGAACAGGAGGTCAGGGGTCAAGACTGGGTGGAAGACGATGCAGGGGATGATGAGGTCCTAGACCCCACATGGAATGAAGGTTGTGCCACTGACTTTCACAGTTCGGAGGAAGAGGCAGTGGTGAGACCGAGCCAACAGCGTAGCAAAAGAGGGAGCAGTGGGCAAAAGCAGAACACCCGCCAAGAGACTCCGCCTGCTACTGACCACCGCCATCTGGGACCGAGCACCCCAAAGGCAGCTTCAAGGAGTTCCCTGGCATGGCACTTCTTTAAACAATGTGCTGACGACAAGACCTGAGTGGTTTGCACGCTGTGCCATCAGAGCCTGAAGCGAGGCATTAACGTTCTGAACCTTAGCACAACCTGCATGACCAGGCACCTGCATGCAATGCATGAACTGCAGTAGAGTAAACACCTTAAAAACAAGGAAGTCATTCAGGCTCCCCCTGCTACCTCTTCTGCTGCTGCCGCCTCGGCCTCTTCTGCTGCTGCCGCCTCGGCCTCTTCCTCCGCCTCTGGAGGAACGTTGGCACCTGCCGCCCAGCAAACATGGGATGTACCACCAACACCACCACCTGCGTCACCAAGCATCTCAACCATGTCACACGGCAGCGTTCAGCTCTCCATCTCACAAACATTTGAGAGAAAGCGTAAATTCCCACCTAGCCACCCTCGATCCCTGGCCCTGAATGCCAGCATTTCTAAACTACTGGCCTATGAAATGCTGTCATTTAGGCTGGTGGACACAGAAAGCTTCAAACAGCTCATGTCACTTGCTGTCCCACAGTATGTTGTTCCCAGCCGGCACTACTTCTCCAAGAGAGCCGTGCCTTCCCTGCACAACCAAGTATCCGATAAAATCAAGTGTGCACTGTGCAACGCCATCTGTGGCAAGGTCCACCTAACCACAGATACGTGGACCAGTAAGCACGGCCAGGGACGCTATATCTCCCTAACTGCACACTGGGTAAATGTAGTGGCGGCTGGGCCCCAGGCGGAGAGCTGTTTGGCGCACGTCCTTCCGCCACCAAGGATCGCAGGGAAACATTCTTTGCCTCCTGTTTCCTCCTCCTCCTACTCAGCTTCCTCCTCCTCTTCTTCCACCTGCTCATCCAGTCAGCCACACACCTTCACCACCAACTTCAGCACAGCCCGGGGTAAACGTCAGCAGGCCATTCTGAAACTCATATGTTTGGGGGACAGGCCCCACACCGCACAGGAGTTGTGGCGGGGTATAGAACAACAGACCGACGAGTGGTTGCTGCCGGTGAGCCTCAAGCCCGGCCTGGTGGTGTGCGATAATGGGCGAAATCTCGTTGCAGCTCTGGGACTAGCCGGTTTGACGGACATCCCTTGCCTGGCGCATGTGCTGAATTTGGTGGTGCAGAAGTTCATTCGCAAATACCCCGACATGTCAGAGCTGCTGCATAAAGTGTGGGCCGTCTGTTCGCGCTTCCGGCGTTCACATCCTGCCGCTGCTTGCCTGTCTGCGCTACAGCGGAACTTCGGCCTTCCGGCTCACCGCCTTATATGCGACGTGCCCACCAGGTGGAACTCCACCTTGCACATGCTGGACAGACTGTGCGAGCAGCAGCAGGCCATAGTGGAGTTTCAGCTGCAGCACACATGGGTCAGTCGCACTGCGGAACAGCACCACTTCACCACCAATGACTGGGCCTCCATGCGAGACCTGTGTGCCCTGTTGCGCTGTTTTGAGTACTCCACCAACATGGCCAGTGGCGAAGACGCCGTTATCAGCGTTACAATACCACTTCTATGTCTCCTTGAGAAAACACTTAGGGCGATGATGGAAGAGGAGGTGGCCCAGGAGGAGGAGGAGGAGGAGGAGGAGGAAGAGGGGTCATTTCTAGCACTTTCAGGCCAGTCTCTTCGAAGTGACTCAGAGGGAGGTTTTTTGCAACACCAGAGGCCAGGTACAAATGTGGCCAGACAGGGCCCACTACTGGAGGACGAGGAGGACGAGGATGAGGTGGAGGAGGATGAGGATGAAGCATGTTCACAGCGGGGTGGCACCCAACGCAGCTCGGGCCCATCACTGGTGCGTGGCTGGGGGGAAACGCAGGACGATGATGATACGCCTCCCACAGAGGACAGCTTGTCCTTACCTCTGGGCAGCCTGGCACACATGAGCGACTACATGCTGCAGTGCCTGCGCAACGACAGCAGAGTTGCCCACATTTTAACATGTGCGGAAGTACTGGGTTGCCACCCTGCTGGATCCACGGTACAAAGACAATGTGCCCACCTTACTTCCTGCACTAAAGCGTGATAGGAAATGCGCGAGTACAAGCGCACGCTGGTAGACGCGCTACTGAGAGCATTCCCAAATGTCACAGGGGAACAAGTGGAAGCCCAAGGCGAAGGCAGAGGAGGAGCAAGAGGTCGCCAACGCAGCTGTGTCACGGCCAGCTCCTCTGAGGGCAGGGTTAGCATGGCAGAGATGTGGAAAAGTTTTGTCACCACACCACAGCTAACTGCACCACCACCTGATACGGAACGTGTTAGCTGGATGCAACATTTCACTAACATGGTGGAACAGTACCTGTGCACACCCCTCCACGTACTGACTGATGGTTCGGCCCCATTCAACTTCTGGGTCTCCAAATTGTCCACGTGGCCAGAGCTAACCTTTTATGCCTTGGAGGTGCTGGCCTGCCTGGCGGCCAGCGCTTTGTCTGAACGTGTATTCAGCACGGCAGGGGGCGTCATTACAGACAAACGCAGCCGCCTGTCTACAGCCAATGTGGACAAGCTGACGTTCATAAAAATGAACCAGGCATGGATCCCACAGGACCTGTCCATCCCTTGTGCAGATTAGACATTAACTACCTCCCCTTAACCATAGCCATATACAGTTGCCTGTTCCAGTGGTGGGTGACATGAAGCCTGATTATCTGCTATGACATGAAGACTGATTCTCTGCTGACATGAAGCCAGATTCTCTGCTATGGGACCTCTCTCCTCTGTCTGAGTGCCGGGGCCTAAAAATATCTGACAGTGGCCTGTTCCAGTGGTGGGTGACATGAAGCCTGATTCTCTGCTATGACATGAAGACTGATTCTCTGCTGACATGAAGCCAGATTCTCTGCTATGGGACCTCTCTCCTCTGCCTGGGTGCCTGGGCCTAAATATGTGGCAGTGGCCTGTTCCAGTGTTGGGTGACGTAAAGCCTGATTCTCTGCTATGACATGAAGACTGATTCTCTGCTGACATGAAGCCAGATTCTCTGCTATGGGACCTCTCTCCTCTGCCTGGGTGCACCACAATAATATGGTGATGCTCAATGCAGGACTTTTAAGCCAATAAAAGAACCGAACAAAGAGATGCAAAGCATGACACTCAGCATAAAAATATTCATTTATGTAATCCAGTGTGCACATAAAGCAACGACAGGCGGGTTATGCAGGAGAGAAGTCGGCCTACGGCTTTCTCAAGGCACTATGGGAGCACCTGTGTGCTTCCTTTTATCAACTGCTCCCCGCCCACCTCATTACATAAGTAACAATATATACTAACCAATACAAATACTGTATTTTTCGCCTTATAAGAAGCACTCCCCCCCCCCCCCCGTCTTATAAAGCAAATCTGTTGAAAATCAAGCAGGCCAGCAGTATTGCAGAGTTGCAGGAGCTTTTAATTAGCCTGCTCTTGATCCTGCGATTTAGGTGTGGGGCGGGAGGCGGTAGTTAAGCATTCAGTGAAGCTGAATGCCGCCAGCCCGCACGTCCATAGTACACAGCTGCTGCCTGTGTCTGCTCCATAGAAGAAAAGGATAGAGGAAGGCAGTTCTCCTTCTCCGCTGCACTGCCGCCAGCACGTACTGCTGATTGGTGTTGTGCACCAGCTTGAACTGCCGCCTCCACCAATAATCTTACCCCCTCCCTCCAGTCCGGCCATGAGAGCTGTTGCCATGATCACCGTTGCCATGAGTGCTGTTGCCACAGACCACCAATGGAACTTCTGTGAGATAGGAGGGAGGAAGGAGTTGTAGTGGCCTCCGTCGCCCTGTCTATCCCCTATCACCTAAAGTCTCTGGTAAGTGACAGCTCAGGGGCTGACCTAATAATTAACTGTGTGCTAAATAGTACTATAACCCCCACTCATCCATAAGAATGCACCCATGTACTGCAGTAAATGGGTGCATTCTTAAGGATGAGGGGGGTTATAGTCACATTTAATATAAACACATGTTAATTAAATTACAATCTCTGGACAGCATTAATATTAAATGTGACTATAACCAGTGATGGTCAGTTTGCAGTGTTCGCCAGCAAACACATGCGGGCTGCCATCTTTAGTAAGGTAGACTCACCCGTCCGGCGATGCACAGGTAAGCCCTTACCTGTGCCTGTGCAGGGAGTCGGTCTGATGAAGGCCCCCGGCGGCTGTTCTCGGAACTGCCTGCTCCCGGTGACTGCATTTGATTTCAGACCGGCTCCCAACACAGGCACAGATAAGGACTTACCTGTGCATCGCCGGACTGGTGAGTCTACCTTACTAAAGATAGCAGTCCGCATGTGTTCGCTGGCGAACACTGCAAACTTACCATCAGTGACTATAACCCCCCTCATCCTTAAGAATACATCCATGTACTGCAGTAAATAGTAAATAGATGCATTTTTATGGATGAGGAGGGTTATAGTCATTTTTATATAAACACAGGCCAATTACATTATAGTCTCTGGATAGTGCTGGTATTAAATGTGACTATAACCCCCCTCATCTTTAAGAATACACTCATGTACTGCAGTACATGAGTGTATGCAGCACGCCAGACCTGCAGGGTATTGCGAAGTGAGGTCACGGTTATGGGCAATCTAGGGTTGCTCACTATATTGGAGAACCCTGGGCAGGCATGCGGCAGTGAAGGAGAGGTAGACACAGTTCCTCTGGGGCACACTCGGTATGTAGGGACCAGGCCTGATGGTGGATGAGGTGCCCTGGATGTTACAGGTATTTAGAGTGCCTGGGGAAAGGTCCCTTTTGGATTCGTGACGCCAGTGCCTGTAACGGTGGCACACCGATTTATAGTTGGAATAAGTGAGGTACACAGGTGGTATAGTGAACCAAACGTTGCTTTACTTAAACAGTCCAACTTTGTACAGCAAGATAGTTATACAGTCCTTTAGATCACAAGCTTCACAAGCAGGCTTATTTCACAAGATGGCAGGTATTGATCATGCAAGATACTCAGAGGGTAAATCCACAACACACTCAGAATCAGGTTGTACCTTTCCTCAGAAATAGTGTACACTGTTCTTTTAGAACTCCTGTCTGGTTTCAATCCCAAGGCCCGGATGCCTAAATGGTGGCTTAAATCCTTGGTAAAGTATATCTTCCTCCCGTATTAATCCTTGCTTTGCTTTATAGTTCCTCTGCCTAATAGTGTTACTTATCTTGGCTGGAAATATCCTTGCTTGACTTGTGAATGACTGCAGGTTTCTCCCAGGAGGTCCTGTCCTTCTACTGGGGTGATTTCTGAGCTAACTAAGGCTCTCTTGATCTTCAGGCAGGCTAGGGTTCCTCACTAGCCTCCTGGTCATAGCTAGCAGCCAGGGCTATCAAGCTGCATGTCAGGAGGAGGCCCTCAGCATATCTCTGGCTGATGCCTGCTTACTTCTGTCTCCACAGACTCCTGACTCTGAACTCCCTCTCCCTGTCTGGGCCTGAACCTTTATACTAGGGGCTCCCAATCTCCCTCTAGTGTGTAGGATGTCTAACTACACCCTAACTAGGCCTGCTAAGCATTTACACAGGGGAACATTGCACATAAAAACACATTAGAAGATACATTAAATGCATAATAAAATATAACATTTCTGTCCCTTGTGAGTAGAAGTAACACGCACACCAATTGACCCTTGTGTAGTGCCCACACCTATCTAGTGGGACACTACATGTATTCTAAAGGTTGAGGGCGGTTATAGTCACATAACAGATGTAGGGGAGTATCTGGAGTGGTAGTGGACGGAAGATACGTGCCACTGGGGGTCGTGGCCCCGGTGGAGTAAGAGCCAGGTCTTTTGTGTTTTGTCAGCAGTGAGTGCTGTTCACACAGCGGTCCGGGCCGGCTATTACTGGGAACAGGCAAAGAGCAGGGTGGGTGTCTGTTCCCCACAGACCACCACGGATTGACGAGGGGGGGGGGAAGGAAACTCTGTACCCCTGTTCTCAACAGACGGTTTTCGGTTGTTGGTGTCAGTCCGGGCAGGTTGGTTTCTCTGGCCCTAGTCGGGTAGTAAAGGAGTTAATCCTTCACTATGCTCGGTGGGTGTGGTCTTCCTGCTACACCCAGAGCGTGTGAATATAGGTTTGGTGTTCACTGACTGTGGGGGCTGATGAAGTGCAGTCTCCTGTTTCTCTGTGGGAAGCTATACGGGAGGCTGATCGGAGGGTCGGGCTGAGCTCTGTAGTCCGCTCCGTCTAACAAAGACTGCACAACTGATGCAGGCGCAGAGAAGGAACAAAAAAAGGGATCCTGTGGCCGGAGCCAATCCCTTATCCAGGCCGACACGTGGCCTGTCTAACTTGCATGAACTTGGACAAACCTGCCCCACAACAAGGTGTGGTACCGATCACTGGTGGGAGAGACTGTGTGAACAGGCACTGAGCCGCTTGCAGCGTTTGGGGCTCCGTTGTGGGAGGTGGGGTTTTCTGAACATTGCTATGGTGTGAACTGCACAGTTTTTTATGTGACTCACTGGAGTGAATAAAAGAGCACGTTTTGGACACAAAGCCTGTCTCCTGAGCATCTGTACTGCCACCGCTACCGCCCTCCTACCAGAGCAAAACCCCCACACAATGCATCATCCAAAGATCTCCCAAATATCCTCATAACAGTGTATCATCCGTAGATCCCCCACAACAGTGTAAAATATTATTGTCATTTTATTAAATATTTTATCACACCAATTGGTTCAAAATATATTTTTCCTATTTTCCTCTAAAACTTAGGTGGGTATTATTATCAGGTGCGTCTTATAAAGCAAAAAATACGGTATATACAAACAAGTTAATTTATTCAAAAAATGGAGATAGTTCATTTTGGTCATTTAAACCAAGAGGTCCCAAAGCATCTGCTTTTATAATCAGTTTGCTTCACATTTCCACAGGATACCATGTTTGTTTCTACCATTATGTGGTGAGAAAAGCTGCTGCAATTAAAATTGTGAACATCTCTAATATGATTACTTAATCAACTACATACTGTGGGGTTTTGCTCTGGTAGACAGGCAATCACACAGTCTTTAACTTAAACAGTTAAGTGTTTATTCATACATAAAGAAAACAAAATGACCGTTCACAGTCTCGGGGTTTGTTCACACCATGCAATGTCCATAGAACAAAATCTTCACCTGGTTAGCAGTTTTCCATCCACAGTCCACAGCAGGCTTTAGGGGCCTGTTTCCCGGCATGCAGCTCTCAGCACGGCACAAATTCACGGGTCCCAAAACACAGAGACTCCCCAGCTTCTGTGTCAGATGGAGGAAAAACCACACCCAGCTGAGACTGCTGGCTGGGTTTTATATAGGCCAGAAAAGACCAGGCCTGGAGCGTGGGGAGAGGCCACCCACCCAGAACTTTGGCTACTCCCAGTAAGAGTACGGCTCGGATCGGCTTTACAGCCATACTAACAACAAAACAGCACAAGCTGCCAATGACACTTAAAACTACCGGCTCTTACCTCACCGAGGCCAGGAATCTCAATGACACATGTCTCTGACGGCCGCTTGTGCCTTTTTACATACCTCCCCCCTTTGTTCAACCCTGAGGGGGTGAACACCCACCAGACAGTGTACCCGGGACAGGGCATCTGCGTTTCCCTGTAACCTGCCTGCCCTATGTTCCACCAAAACTTAAAGTTTTGTAAAGATAAGAACCATCTGGTGACCCGAGCATTCCTCTCTTTGGCTTGGCTCATCAACTTGAGAGGGGAGTGGTCGGTCACCAGATGGAACTTTCTCCCCAACAGATAATAGTGGAGACACTCAAGTGCCCACTTGATGGCCAGGCACTCTCTCTCCACTATACTGTACCTAGTCTCGGCTGGGGTAAGTTTGCGGCTCAGGAAAACAACAGGATGTTCCTCCCCATTGATGTCCTGAGAGTGTACAGCTCCAAGTAGGCATCGGTCTGTACCACAAACTCCCTCTTGAAGTCAGGCGTCACCAATACCGGGGACCCACACAGGGCAGACTTCAAAGCGGAGAAAGCCTTTTCCGTCTGCTCGGTCCACTGAACCGTCACTGACTTGCGTCCCTTTAAAAGACCTGTCAATGGTGCAGTGACTGTAATAAAAATTGGGGACAAACCTCATATAGTACCCCACCATACCCAGGAACGACTTTACTTGCCGAGTAGTGACAGGTCGGGGCCAATTCCTAATTGTCTCAATTTTGTTGACCTAAGGTTTAATAATTCCGCGCCCAATTACATACCCCAGGTGCTTGGTCTTTTCTAACCCTATTGCGCACTTTTTTGGGTTAGCGGTTAAGCCAGCCTCCCTAAGGGAGTCCACTACAGCCTGTACTTTAGGTAGGTGACTTTCCCAGTCGGTGCTGTGGATAACGATCCGAAGCGTACCGACGATGTGGATGGAGTACAATGTCCATTAGCCTTTGAAACGTGGCTGGAGCACCATGTAGACCAATGGGTAATACCTTGTACTGATACAGCCCCTCTGGCGTGATGAAAGCCGTTTTTTCCTTGGCAGCCTCCGTCAAGGGTACCTGCTAGTACTCTTTGGTGAGGTCCAACACAGAAAAATACTGGGCTTGGCCCAACTTCTCAATATTCATCCACTCGGGGAATGGGATATGCGTCAAACTTGGACACCTCATTCAGTCTGCGGAAGTCGTTACAGAACCGCAATGTCCCGCCCGACTTGGGTATTAAGACTATCGGACTGGCCCATTCAATTTTTGACTCCTCGATGACACCAAGCTGGAGCATTAGCTGCACTTCCTCCGCGATGGCTTGTCGCCGAGCCTCGGGTACCCGGTATGGTTTTAACCGGACATTTGCCTGAGGCTCATTGATAATGTCATGTCGGACTATGGAAGTGCATCCAGGGAGGTCTGAGAACACATCCGTATTCCGACTAATGAACTCCCTGGCTTCCTGAGCCTGTTTAGAGGAGAGGCTGTCAGCAATTTTCACTGTGGCAGCCGCTTCCCTTGCTTCAGACAGAGAGTCTGAAACCGCTTTCCCTATGAACCCTGGTCGTGGGCTGTCTTCCGTACAGGTTTCCCTATCTTTCCAGGGATTGAGCAGATTCACATGGTACACCTGCTCCGGCTTTTGCCTCCCTGGCTGGTGTACCTTGTAATCTACCTCTCCAATTTTTCAAGAACCTCGTAGGGCCCCTGCCACCTAGCTAGGAACTTACTGTCTATGGTTGGTACCAGAACCAACACCCAATCTGGGTTAAAAGTCTGGACCTGAGCCTGCCGATTATAGATCCTACTCTGGGCTCGCTGCGCTGCCTCCATATGCTCCCTAACCAGAGGTTAAACAGTTTCCATCCGTCCTTGCATCTGGGTGACGTACTCAACAACACTTTTGTGCGGTGTGGGTTGTTGTTCCCACACCTCTTTGGCCACATCCAGCGAGGGTGTCTGCCGTATAGCAGTTCGAAGGGCGAGAACCCAGTAATGGCCTGGGGCACCTCTCGCACTGCGAACATGAGATAGAGATTATTAGTTCATACGGTAATTTTGTGGCGACGGCCACCTCATGAGTCCACCTACCCGCCACCATTGATATAGAGACCAGAGTGGTGGGATAGTCCTTTAAGTCCCCATGAATGCACACAACGCCGACCCTTCGGGCAGTATACTCGACGGGCCGCACCAGGGCAGCTCTTACCAGGGACACCAGGCTCCCTGAATCCAGCAGTGCCACCGTCAGAGTGTCCCCCACTTCCACCTGGCACAGGTGGCTATTGTCTACAGTCTCGGAGGTACATGTGGCACGCAGCTTCCTGGCATGCAATGAGTGGCGGTAGCCATAGTTGGTATCCAGGAGTTCACCCCGATGGGGACAGTCGGCCCTTATGTGTCCAGGCTCATGACACCCCCAGTAAACCACCGTGGCTGGGTCTGCAGGGGATGAGTTCCGGGCGGATTTGGCTGGCACCAGCTGCCGGGTTTGGGGTGGAGATTTCCGGGGTTTGACGGGCCCCCTCTCAAAAGAACCCCCCTGCAGATTTCTAGTGGCCTCGTAGCACTCCACCAGGTCGACCATCTCTAAGGCATTACCAGGAGACACCTGGACGATCCATAGAAACATAGAATGTGTCGGCAGATAAGAACCATTTGGCCCATCTAGTCTGCCCAATATACTGAATACTATGAATAGCCCTTGGCCCTATCTTATATGAAGGATGGCCTTATGCCTATTCCATGCATGCTTAAACTCCTTCACTGTATTTGCAGCTACCACTTCTGCAGGAAGGCTATTGCATGCATCCACTACTCTCTCAGTAAAGTAATGCTTCCTGATATTACTTTTAAACCTTTGCCCCTCTAATTTAAAACTATGTCCTCTTGTAGCAGTTTTTCTTCTTTTAAATATTCTCTCCTCTTTTACCTTGTTGATTCCATTTATGTATTTAAAAGTTTATATCATGTCCCCTCTGTCTAGTCTTTCTTCCAAGCTATACATGTTAAGGTCCTCTTAATCTTTCCTGGTAAGTTTTATCCTGCAATCCATGTACTAGTTTAGTAGCTCTTCTCTGAACTCTCTCCAAAGTATCAATATCCTTATGGAGATATGGTCTCCAGTACTGCGCACAATACTCCAAATGAGGTCTCACTAGTGCTCTGTAGAGCGGCATGAGCACCTCCCTCTTTCTACTGGTAATGCCTCTCCCTATACACCCAAGCATTCTGCTAGCATTTCATGCTGCTCTATGACATTGTCCGCCTACCTTTAAGTCTTCTGAAATAATGACCCCTAAATCCATTTCCTCAGATTCTGAGGTTAAGACTGTATCACTGATTTTATATTCTGCTCTTGGGTTTTTACGTCCCAGGTGCATTATCTTGCACTTATCAACATTAAATTTTAGTTGCCAGATTTTTGACCATTCCTCTAGTTTTCCTAAATCCTTTTCCATTTGGTGTATCCCTCCAGGAACATCAACCCTGTTACAAAAATACACACCTTACCATCGAGGCCTTCTGCAATTTCGCTGATAAAGATATTAACCACTTAAGGACCACAGGTTTATACCCCCCTAGTGACCAGGCCCTTTTTTACAAATAGGCACTCCACAACTTTAGCGGTTTATTGCTCGGTCATGCAACTTACCACCCAAATGAATTTTACCTCCTTTTCTTCTCACTAATAGAGCTTTCATTTGGTGGTATTTCATTGCTGCTGACATTTTTACTTTTTTTGTTATTAATCGAAATTTACCGATTTTTTTGCAAAAAAAATTAAATTTTTCAATTTCAGTTGTAAAATTTTGCAAAAAAAACGACATCCATATATAAATTTTTCTCTAAAATTTATTGTTCTACATGTCTTTGATAAAAAAAAAATGTTTGGGTAAAAAAAAAAATGGTTTGGGTAAAAGCTATAGCGTTTACAAACTATGGTACAAAAATGTGAATTTCCGCTTTTTGAAGCAGCTCTGACTTTCTGAGCACCTGTCATGTTTCCTGAGGTTCTACAATGGCCAGACAGTACAAACACCCCACAAATGACCCCATTTCGGAAAGTAGACACCCTAAGGTATTCGCTGATGGGCATAGTGAGTTCATAGAACTTTTTATTTTTTGTCACAAGTTAGCGGAAAATTATGATTTTCTTTTTTTTTTTTCCTTACAAAGTCTCATATTCCACTAACTTGTGACAAAAAATAAAAACTTCCATGAACTCACTATGCCCATCACGAAATACCTTGGGGTGTCTTCTTTCCAAAATGAGGTCACTTGTGGGGTAGTTTTACTGCCCTGGCATTCTAGGGGCCCTTATGTGTGGTAAGTAGTTTGAAATCAAAATCTGTAAAAAATGGCCGGTGAAATCCTAAAGGTGCTCTTTGGAATGTGGGCCCCTTTGCCCACCTAGGCTGCAAAAAAGTGTCACACATCTGATATCACCGTACTCAGGAGAATTTGGGCAATGTGTTTTGGGGTGTCTTTTTACATATACCCATGCTGGGTGAGAGAAATATCTCAGCAAAAGACAACTTTTCCCATTTTTTTATAAAAGTTGGCATTTGACCAAGATATTTATCTCACCCAGCATGGGTATATGTAAAATGACACACCAAAACACATTCCCCAACTTCTCCTGAGTACGGCGATACCACATGTGTGACACTTTTTTGCAGCCTAGGTGGGCAAAGGGGCCCACATTCCAAAGAGCACCTTTTAGGATTTCACCGGCCATTTTTTACACATTTTGATTTCAAACTACTTCGCACGCATTTGGGCCCCTAAAATGCCAGGGCAGTATAACTACCCCACAAGTGACCCCATTTTGGAAAGAAGACACCCCAAGGTATTCCGTGAGGGGCATGGCGAGTTCCTAGAATTTTTTATTTTTTGTCACAAGTTAGCGGAAAATGATGATTTTTTTTCTTTTTCTTTTTTTCTTACAAAGTCTCATATTCCACTAACTTGTGACAAAAAATAAAAACTTCCATAAACTCACTATGCCCATCACGAAATACCTGGGGGTGTCTTCTTTCCAAAATGGGGTCACTTGTGGGGTAGTTATACTGCCCTGGCATTTTAGGGGCCAGAATGCGTGAGAAGTAGTTTGAAATCAAAATCTGTAAAAAATGACCGGTGAAATCCGAAAGGTGCTCTTTGGAATGTGGGCCCCTTTGCCCACCTAGGCTGCAAAAAAGTGTCACACATGTGGTATCGCCATACTCAGGAGAAGTTGGGCAATGTGTTTTGGGGTGTCATTTTACATATACCCAAGATGGGTGAGATAAATATCTCGGCAAAAGACAACTTTTCCCATTTTTTTATACAAAGTTGGCATTTGACCGAGATATTTCTCTCACCCAGCATGGGTATATGTAAAATGAAACCCCAAAACACATTCCCCAACTTCTCCTGAGTACGGCGATACCAGATGTGTGACACTTTTTTGCAGCCTAGATGCGCAAAGGGGCCCACATTCCTTTTAGGAGGGCATTTTTTGACATTTGGATCCCAGACTTCTTCTCACGCTTTAGGGCCCCTAAAATGCCAGGGCAGTATAAATACCCCACATGTGACCCCATTTTGGAAAGAAGACACCCCAAGGTATTCAATGAGGGGCATGGCGAGTTCATCTAATATTTTTTATTTGCCACAAGTTAGCGGAAATTGATTTTTTTTTGTTTTTTCTCACAAAGTCTCTCTTTCCGCTAACTTGGGACAAAAATTTGAATCTTTCATGGACTCAATATGCCCCTCAGCGAATACCTTGGGGTGTCTTCTTTCCGAAATGGGGTCACATGTGGTGTATTTATACTGCCCTGGCATTTTAGGGGCCCTAAAGCGTGAGAAGAAGTCTGGAATATAAATGTCTAAAAAATTTTACGCATTTGGATTCCGTGAGGGGTATGGTGAGTTCATGTGAGATTTTATTTTTTGACACAAGTTAGTGGAATATGAGACTTTGTAAGAAAAAATAAAAATAAAAAATTTCCGCTAACTTGGGCCAAAAAAATGTCTGAATGGAGCCTTACAGGGGGGTGATCAATGACAGGGGGGTGATCAGGGAGTCTATATGGGGTGATCACCCCCCTGTCATTGATCACCCCCCTGTAAGGCTCCATTCAGACGTCCGTATGTGTTTTGCGGATCCGATCCATGTATCAGTGGATCCGTAAAAATCATACGGACGTCTGAATGGAGCCTTACAGGGGGGTGATCAATGACAGGGGGGTGATCAGGGAGTCTATATGGGGTGATCACCCCCGTCATTGTTCACCCCCCTGTAAGGCTCCATTCAGACGTCCGTATGTGTTTTACGGATCCGATCCATGTATCAGTGGATCCGTAAAAATAATACGGACGTCTGAATGGAGCCTTACAGGGGGGTGATCAATGACAGGGGGGTGATCAATGACAGGGGGGTGATCAGGGAGTCTATATGGAGTGATCACCCCCGTCATTGATCACCCCCCTGTAAGGCTCCATTCAGACGTCCGTATGTGTTTTGCGGATCTGATCCATATATCAGTGGATCCGTAAAAATCATACGGACGTCTGAATGGAGCCTTACAAGGGGGTGATCAATGACAGGGGGGTGATCAATGACAGGGGGGTGATCAGGGAGTCTATATGGGGTGATCAGGGGTGAATAAGGGGTTAATAAGTGACAGGGGGGGTGTAGTGTAGTGTGGTGCTTGGTGCTACATATTACTGAGCTACCTGTGTCCTCTGGTGGTCGATCCAAACAAAAGGGACCACCAGAGGACCAGGTAGCAGGTATATTAGACGCCGTTATCAAAACAGCGTCTAATATACCTGTTAGGGGTTAAAACAATCGCATCTCCAGCCTGCCAGCAAACGATCGCCGCTGGCAGGCTGGAGATCCACTCGCTTACCTTCCGATCCTGTGAACGCGCGCGCCTGTGTGCGCGCGTTTACAGGAAATCTCGGCTCACGCGAGATGACGCCAATCAGCGTTAGTGTAGCCTGGGAGACCCGCCGCAATGACGCCTTTCGGCGTTAGGTGTGCGGCAAGAGGTTAAACAATATGGGACCCAGAACAATATGGGACCCACTGGTAACAAGACCATGGTCTGAATATACTCCGTTGATTACAACCCTCTGTTCTCTGTCCCTCAGCCACTGCCTAATCCATTCAACAATATGGGAGTCCAAGCCCAAAGACTCTAATTTATTGATTAGCCTTCTGTGTGGGACAGTATCAAAAGCCGTACTAAAGTCTAGATAAGCGATGTCTACTGCACCTTCACCATCTATTATTTTAGTCACCCAATCAAAAAAATCAATAAGATTAGTTTGACATGATCTCCCTGAAGGAAACCCATGCTATTTTTCATCTTTCAATCCATGGGATTTTAGATGTTCCACAATCCTCTCCTTAAGTATGGTTTCCATTAATTTCCCCACTATTGATGTCAGGCTTACTGGCCTATAGTTGCCCGATTCCTCCCTACTACTTTTCTTGTGAATGGGCACAACATTTGCTAATTTCCAATCTTCTGGGACGACTCCTGTTACCAGTGATTGGTTAAATAAATCTGTTAATGGTTTTGCTAGTTCACCGCTAAGCTCTTTTAATATCTTTGGGTGTATCCCATCAGGCCCCTGTGACTTATTTAAATTAATTTTAGACAGCTGACTTAGAACCTCTTCCTCTGTAAAGACATGCATCAAAAGATTCATTAGTCTTCCTTCCTAACTGAGGTCCTTTTCCTTCATTTTTCCTTTGTAAAAACTGAACAGAAGTATTCATTGAGGCAATCAGCTAGTTCTTTATCTTCTTCCATATACCTTCCTTCTTTTGTTTTTAATTTGTTAATTCCTTGTTTTAGTTTCCTTTTTTCATTTATGTATCTGAAAAATGAGATATATATACGGTTCTGAGAATGCCTTTGTATATTTAAATTAATATATAACTTTTATTCATGTCTTATAAAATAAGTGAGACAATAAGGTGTAGTAGAAACCTGCACTAAAAGGGAGGGGGCGCACTGGGTCTGTAGTTGCAAATTAGGCCTGGTGTCCTAGTCTGTTGGGGGAATACTGGTGGAGGAGCCTACTAATGAGGACCCTAACTCTCCCTAGGTGCTCGCCCTACTTGACCTAGTCTACTGAGTGTGATTACCTCAGTGGCTGTAGTCGGGGCACTCGTCCTTATAAGGACGACCCCCAGCTTCAGGAACCTCGGGCCTAGGCTGTAAAGCCCTATGCTTTTACCTCCCTAATAGATGTCTAATGTACCTTTAGCCAACGCGTTTCACCAAGTGTGGACTCGGCTCATCAGGGATATTGGTTAACAGAGCACCGGAAGCAGTGGCTGTGCGTCTGTTATCTTCTTGTGGCAGTGGCAATCTTTCCTTATTCCTGCGTCTCCTTTAAAGCGCACCGCTCCTCCCACATTGTGCGTCAGTGATCACATGTCCTCTTCCTACGGAGACACACATCACGAGATACCGCCTCATTGCGAGTACGGGCTCGCTGCGCTCCGTCACTACCCGGAAGTGACATGTTATGTGGGCGTAGTAAGTTGCTATGGGGATCTAGATCCGCGTCCCCGGCTACGCTTCCGTACAACAAGTCTCAGTTGGTGATTGCTATATAGCAATCTTGGTTCTGTCTGAGTTTAGAGGAAAAAGTAGATGATTATAGCAGTACTGGTTAAGGAATAGAAATGGCATTAACTTTCTCTGTCCTGAACAGTGCTCCGGACCCAATAAAGAACAATGATATCCATTCTACGTAACCATGGGCATTGTTGCCTTAATGTCTGTATACATTGGTTGGGTTTAGCATTCGCTCAAGGTGCTGGTCAGATTTTAGAGACTCTGTACGACACTCAGCTCCTGTGTATATAGTAAACAGGTATGCCAGTACACCATCAGTACCTGTCAATATAGTTATATGGATATATATACATACAGAGTAAATCTGACTGAGTGGATACATATACATAGAGTAGAATCACTCGATCATAGCATGGGGATTCAGTATGGTCCCTGTGTGCCTATACACAGAAAGTAGGTGTACCAAAATACAAAATACTCAGCTCCTGTGTATATAGTAAACAGGTATGCCCGTACACCATCAGTACCTGTCCATATAGTTATATGGATATATATACATACAGAGTAAATCTAACTGAGTGGATACATATACATAGAGTAGATTCACTGAAGGCCCCGATCATAACATGGGGATTCAGTATGATCCCTGTGTGCCTAAACACAGAAAATAGGTGTACCAAAACATCATCAGTGCTAGTTCATATAATTATATAGATGTATAGATTATCCTTTGCTGTCTGCAATATCCTATTCATGTGCATAAAGACGGTGTTTTGGATAGTTGGTAGCTAGGGAGGGGTGGGTTAGTGGGTTTCCTGAATATATATAAGTATAGTCTAATCTACTATATACAGTGGGGGAAATAATTATTTGACCCCTCACTGATTTTGTAAGTTTGTCCAATGACAAAGAAATGAAAAGTCTCAGAACAGTATCATTTCAATGGTAGGTTTATTGTAACAGTGGCAGATAGCACATCAAAAGGAAAATCGAAAAAATAACTTTAAATAAAAGATAGCAACTGATTTGCATTTCATTGAGTGAAATAAGTATTTGAACCCCTACCAACCATTAAGAGTTCTGGCTCCCACAGAGTGGTTAGACACTTCTACTCAATTAGTCACCCTCATTAAGGACACCTGTCTTAACTAGTCACCTGTATAAAAGACACCTGTCCACAGAATCAATCAATCAAGCAGACTCCAAACTCTCCAACATGGGAAAGACCAAAGAGCTGTCCAAGGATGTCAGAGACAAAATTGTAGACCTGCACAAGGCTGGAATGGGCTACAAAACCATTAGCAAGAAGCTGGGAGAGAAGGTGACAACTGTTGGTGCGATTGTTCGAAAATGGAAGGAGCACAAAATGACCATCAATCGACCTCGCTCTGGGGCTCCACGCAAGATCTCACCTCGTGGGGTGTCAATGGTTCTGAGAAAGGTGAAAAAGCATCCTAGAACTACACGGGAGGAGTTAGTTAATGACCTCAAATTAGCAGGGACCACAGTCACCAAGAAAACCATTGGAAACACATTACACCGCAATGGATTAAAATCCTGCAGGGCTCGCAAGGTCCCCCTGCTCAGAAAGGCACATGTGCAGGCCCGTCTGAAGTTTGCCAATGAACACCTGAATGATTCAGAGAGTGACTGGGAGAAGGTGCTGTGGTCTGATGAGACCAAAATAGAGCTCTTTGGCATTAACTCAACTCGCTGTGTTTGGAGGAAGAAAAATGCTGCCTATGACCCCCAAAACACCGTCCCCACCGTCAAGCATGGGGGTGGAAACATTTTGCTTTGGGGGTGTTTTTCTGCTAAGGGCACAGGACAACTTATTCGCATAAACGGGAAAATGGACGGAGCCATGTATCGTGAAATCCTGAGCGACAACCTCCTTCCCTCTGCCAGGAAACTGAAAATGGGTCGTGGATGGGTGTTCCAGCACGACAATGACCCAAAACATACAGCAAAGGCAACAAAGGAGTGGCTCAAGAAGAAGCACATTAAGGTCATGGAGTGGCCTAGTCAGTCTCCGGACCTTAATCCAATCGAAAACCTATGGAGGGAGCTCAAGCTCAGAGTTGCACAGAGACAGCCTCGAAACCTTAGGGATTTAGAGATGATCTGCAAAGAGGAGTGGACCAACATTCCTCCTAAAATGTGCGCAAACTTGGTCATCAATTACAAGAAACGTTTGACCTCTGTGCTTGCAAACAAGGGTTTTTCCACCAAGTATTAAGTCTTTTTTTGTTAGAGGGTTCAAATACTTATTTCACTCAATGAAATGCAAATCAGTTGCTATCTTTTATTTAAAGTTATTTTTTCGATTTTCCTTTTGATGTGCTATCTGCCACTGTTACAATAAACCTACCATTGAAATGATACTGTTCTGAGACTTTTAATTTCTTTGTCATTGGACAAACTTACAAAATCAGTGAGGGGTCAAATAATTATTTCCCCCACTGTATATAATTTTTACAGGAATGGCTTGTATGAGAGGTACTCATTGAGACCATTAGGTGTCACTGATTTGAGTTTCTAGATCCATCTCGTTTCTGCCTTTAGGATCATTTTGTCCCAATCTCCACCCCTCTTCGGTTTAGGGACATACTGGATGCCTATGAATTTAAGGCAGGTGGTATCTCCATTGTGGTACTGATTCATATGACGTGCCACTGATGTATCCTTTTTATTTTGGATGTCATTAATGTGGTCTCTGATTCGTCGCCTGAATTCCCTCTTCGTTTTGCCAACGTAGTCAAGAGGGCAGGAGCATTGTGCCAGATACACTACACCCATAGTGAGACAATTTATATAGTCACGTAGGGTGTATTCTATATGTGTAAACGAGCCTATAAACTCCTTAGTTTTCAATATTTGACTACAGGCCGTACATCTTCCACATTTAAAGGTACCAGTGGGCCTCCTTGACAACCAGTTACCGGGTGTCACGACCATGGTTATAGTCGTGACTCCTGATCCGCATGCAGTTGCCTGCGGTTTGGTTTTTGTCAATCACATGGTGAGGGCGGCTGGATTGTTGCCTCACATGTGGTTGCAGCTGGCAACATGTTTGTGCTTGGCAGCTTGCTGCAATCTGCATGCGGTTACACCTGGCAACCTGTCTTTGTAGGTGTGCCGTTTTATATGTTTGGTGTGCACGAAGTCTGGGTGTGTGCACTGTGATAGTATTTCTTCACTTGGGGCTGCCCGAGGTAACGTGTTGTATTCTGTACATGTGGTGGCAGTGTCTCGGCCTTCTGGCTGACTCCCAGGACACGGTTGCCACGCATGTCGTTGCCTGCGGTAACAGCTGCAGTGTGATAAGGGTTTGTACACTTCCCCTGTATGTGGCTGTTTTCCCTTGCCTGGTCTAAGAAGGGTTAACTCCCTTCTGTGTGTGTGAACACTGGGTGTGTCTGCGTGGGTGTGGCTACTTGGGCCTATATAGCCTCTGCTGAGAGCAGTAGTCAGAGGGGTACTTCAGCCATGGTCTGCTGGAGTCATCCTCCTACTTTTATACCACCTGCCAGTGAGGGCCACCCTTGTGGTCATAAGCAAATGTTGCTATGTGATGTTAAGTTTATGTGGTGTCTGTTATTATTGCAGCTATGGTTCTGGCTTCCTGTGTGTTTATGTGTGCTGTGTCCTTTTATGTCTGTGTGTGGACTTCAGCACTTGTGTCCAGGGATCCAGTCAGTGTGTCTGTGGCAGGTAGGGGTGGAAGTCTTTCACTCTCCTGCCATATCCATAGTCTGTTTATGTTTATATCCCCTTGCAGCTCAGCCAGTTTTAGACTCCTGTTTCTCCGCATCCAGGAGGAACAGGTGGTCTACCCAGCTCCTAGTTCAGGGATCGGCGGAGGGTGAGTAGGGATCCGAGGTTCCTGAGCATGAGCCCTCCTACCTTCAAGGTCGGCTCATGCAGCTAGGAGTCAGGGTCAGATTAAGGATGCGTTAGGAGGTGACCTGCTCCTCTATTCTGTTGTCCTGGCCGATCAGCGACTAACATCTCGTGGCATCGCACGGCTGAGGGTTTTCCCCATCCTCAGCCGTGACACCGGGGTTCTGAGGGGGCTGGTAGTGACTGTTCACCAATCTGTCCCTTATGCTTCTACCCTTCCTATATGTTATTAGGGGATAGGGTCCTATTATATCTTCCAGATCTGGGTCTGTTTTGAGTATGTCCCAGTGTCTGGATAGCACCTGTCTGACTTGCTGGTGTGCGTCATCAAAAGTGCCAATGATTCGAGCAGATTTCTGCATCTTCATTGGCCCCCTCCTCTCTTTCTTTGGTATGAGCAGCGTGTCTCTATCTTACGAGCATGCTGCCTCAAAGGCCACTCGCAGTACTCCGTCTGGGTAGCCTCTTTCCCTGAATCTGTATCTTAGATCCTTTGCTTCACTTTTGAATTTTTTCATAGTGGAGCAGTTCCGTCGGAGTCTGAGATATTGACTCTTGGGAATGCCCTTCCGTAGGGCATAATGGTGGGCACTTTCCCAGCGAAGCATACTGTTCATGGCCGTCTTTTGACGGTAGATGGAGGTAGTTATGTTGTTACCTGAGCCTCTTTCTATCAAAACATCCAAGAATGGCAAGGAGTCATGATTGTGTTCGGAGGTAAACCTGAGGCCCAGGTCATTGTTGTTAATTATCTCCATAAATTCCATAAACGACTCCTCTGATCCTCTCCATAGTACAAAGATATCGTCTATGAACCTTAGCCAGACAACTATCATCTCTTGCCACTTATCCATCTTCTCTGATCCGATATAGTTGGCTTCCCACCAGCCCAGGAGCAAATTTGCGTACGACGGCGCATACGAACTGCCTATCGCAGTAGTATCGGTCGTCAAAGATGAAATAGTTTCTAGTAAGGCTAAAGTTCAGCAGATCAAGTAAAAAACGGTTATGCATAGAGCATCTTTTGTCCCTCATTGACAAGTAGCCTTCGACTGCTTTGAGGCCTAGATGGTGTTGAATAGAGCTACGTATATAGGGCCTCAACATCTATGGATGCAAATATAGTTTGGTCGTCCATACATACGCCACTGAGTCTCAGTAGGAGATCTGAAGTGTCACGTATGTAGGACGGCAATGTTTCCACAAAGGGTCTGATGATTTTATCAATATATATGCCTGTATTTTGCCCCAGGCTCCCTACCCCTGATACAATGGGGGGCCCTTTTAGTGGTATGGTGCCCTCATGGATCTTTGGTGTGGAGTAAAAGGTAGCCGTGACCGGAAACTTAGGGAGGAGAAAGTCCATTTCTGTCTCATCTATCAGTTTGTCCCTGAGTCCTTTAGTCAGGATTTGCCTCAATTCTATAAGAAATAGAGGACCAGGATCCTGCACTAGGACTTCGTATGTTTCCTTGCCTTGTAGGATATCTAGGCACATCTTTTTATAGATGTCCTGATCCATTACAACTAGGTTCCCCCCTTGTCTGAGGGTTTTATTATTAGCTTGCGATCCTTTTCTAAGTTCATGAGGACTATATGCTCTTCCTTAATCAAGTTCGATGTGCTCCTAGTAGTGTTGATTAGTTCCAGATCCCTTGTTACTAGTTTGTGAAAGATGGACACGCTTGAATCTGGTAGAGGTGACGGCATCTGAGTGCTTTTTAGTTTTAGTTCAGTAAAGGGACCCTCCCCTCTGTCTCTCTTGCCTTCCTCCATCAGATTAGCAAGTGTGCGTGTGGCTTCTAGTTCCCTAGGGTTCATGTTAAGTTCTCCATAGTTCTTACGGTCTTGGAGGCGGAAATGTTTATGCCAGAGTAATTTGCGTGTGAATAAGGCTACATCTTTGCTCCATTCGAAAGTGTCATATCTGACTGTAGGGACAAATGACAGCCCTTTACTTAGGAAGGATATATCGCTAGAGGATAAGCTATGGGAAGAGAGGTTGATAATTTGCATTTTACTAGTCAGTTTGTTTTGTCCTGGATCTCCCCCTAAAATTTGTTTCTTAGTTGATAAGGCATTGGTGTGGGGGCCTGGGCCAAAAAAGTTGAGGATGAGGCTGATGATAAGGGGGTAGGTGTTGGTCCCTGAGTGGTACATGTTTGGTTACCCTCACCGTACGTGTACCTATTACCTGCTCTGGGTCGTCCTCTACCTCCTTTGCCCCTATATTTTTGTCCTCTACCATATCTTGATCTGCCCTGTTCAGTCTCCGACCCTTCTGCTTCTGAGGACAAGATTTCACTTTGTATCTCTTTTTGTTGTATCTTATTTAGGAAGATATATGGATATATATACATACAGAGTAAATCTAACTGAGTGGATACATATACATAGAGTAGATTCACTGAAGGCCCCGATCATAACATGGGGATTCAGTATGATCCCTGTGTGCCTAAACACAGAAAGTAGGTGTACCAAAACATCATCAGTGCTAGTTCATATAATTATATGGATGTATAGATTATCCTTTGCTGTCTGCAATATCCTATTCATGTGCATAAAGACGGTGTTTTGGATAGTTGGTAGCTAGGGAGGGGTGGGTTAGTGGGTTTCCTGAATATATAAAAGTATAGTCTAATCTACTATATATATAATTTTTATAGGAATGGCTTGTATGAGAGGTACTCATTGAGACCATTAGGTGTCACTGATTTGAGTTTATAGATCCATCTCATTTCTGCCTTTAGCATCATTTTGTCCCAATCTCCACCCCTCTTCGGTTTGGGGACATACTGGATGCCTATGAATTTAAGGCAGATGGTATCTCCATTGTGGTACTGATTCATATGACGTGCCACTGATGTATCCTTTTTATTTTGGATGTCATTAATGTGGTCTCTGATTCGTCGCCTGAATTCCCTCTTCGTTTTGCCAACGTAGTCAAGAGGGTAGTGACGGAGCGCAGCGAGCCCGTACTCGCAATGAGGCGGTATCTCGTGATGTGTGTCTCCGTAGGAAGAGGACATGTGATCACTGATGCACAATGTGGGAGGAGCGGTGCGCTTTAAAGGAGACACGGGAATAAGGAAAGATTGCCACTGCCACAAGAAGATAACAGACGCACAGCCACTGCTTCCTCCGGTGCTCTGTTAACCAATATCCCTGATGAGCCGAGTCCACACTTGGTGAAACGCGTTGGTTAAAGGTACATTAGACATCTATTAGGGAGGTAAGAGCATAGGGCTTTACAGCCTAGGCCCGAGGTTCCTGAGGCTGGGGGTCGTCCTTATAAAGACGAGTGCCCCGACTACATCCACTGAGGTAATCACACTCAGTAGACTAGGTCAAGTAGGGCGAGCACCTAGGGAGAGTTAGGGTCCTCATTAGTAGGCTTCTCCACCAGTATTCCCTCAACAGACTAGGACACCAGGCCTAATTTGCAACTACAGACCCAGTGCGCCCCCTCCCTTTTATAGTGCAGGTTTCTACTACACCTTATTGTCTCACTTATTTTATAAGACATAAATAAAAGTTATATATTAATTTAAATATACAAAGGCATTCTCAGAACCGTATATATCTTATTTGAGACCACTGAGACTATACAATAGGAGGTCCACTAACTATAGATCCCTATTACAAATATATGTATCTGAAAAATGTCTCATCGCCTTTTTTCACTGACTCAGCTAATTTCTCTTCTGCCTGTGCTTTAGAAGCTCTTATAACCTGTTTGTCCTCTCTCTGCCTAATCTTATAAATTTGCCTGTCATCCTCGTTTTTTTTTTTTTGTATAATTACTAAATGCCGTACCCTCATCTAGTGCTGGAGAGGGTATGGCAAAGCCCTCCAAAACACATCCGCAAACAGATGGTCCAGCATAGCAGTGGGAGTCAATATGTCAGGCTGCAGCCATTTCTGCAATCGGTGTAGCAGGTCATAATATTGTGATCTGGCAAGTTCAGCCAGAGTTAAATTCCCACTGGTGCACCCGCTGAGCCCGGACCAATACATTCACCCCCAGTCTAGTCAAGATATCACCTTTTACGGTTGGGTAGTCAGCCGCTTGATCAGTGGGAAAATCAAAAAACACTTGCTGGGGCCCAGCCGCCAGGAACGGAGTGACCACCTCAGCCCACTGGTTTCGGGGTAACTTCTCCCTCATGGCCACCTTTTCGAACATCGCCATATAGGTATCGACGTCATCCGAGGTGGACGTCTTAGGGATCGCCGTATGGACAGCTTTCCGGGCATCGTGGACGTTCTGGGACCCTCCGGCCGCTTGCAACGCCATGACATGTTGTAATAACAGCTGGTTAGTTTCCTGCTGCTGCTTGTTAGCCTCACGCTGCTGCAAGTTAGCCTCCACGAGGGCTTTAACGACTGCCTCCATTTTGTCAGGGGACACGGGTCGTAACCTTGCCGGCTTAATGTAGAACATGCCTCACTGTGTTTGCCTGCAACCGACACCAATTGTGGGGTTTTGCTCTGATAGACAGCCTAGCGGATGCAGTATGGAGGCAATCACAAAGTCTTTAACTTAAACATTTCGGTGTTTATTCACACATAAGGAAACAACAAAATCTTCACCTGGTTAGCAGTTTTCCATCCGCAGTCCACAGCAGGCTTTAGGGGCCTGTTTCCCGGCATGCAGCTCTCGGCCCTTTAGCACGGCACAAATTCACAGGTCCCAAAACACAGAGACTCCCCAGCTTCTCTGTCAGACGGAGGAAAAAATCACATCCTGCTGAGACTGCTGGCTGGGTTTTATATAGGCCAAAAAAAGACCCGGCCTGGAGCGTGGGGAAAAGCTACCTACCCAGTCTACTCCCGTAAGAGCCGGCCCGGATCGGCTTTACAGCCATACTAACAAAACAGTGTCAGTCAGCACTAGCTGCCGCTGACATTTAAAATTATCGGGTCTTACCTCACCGAGGCCAGGAATCTCAGTGACACATACCTTCCATCAATGACGACCCCTTGCGCCTTCCTACAATACCTTGCCTATTTTTGTGGAGTTTGTATGTTCTCTTATTATTCTATGGAACAATGGTCTGATGGTCTTGCTTATGTAGAAAAATCTGCATGGACAGAACAACACATAGACAACAAAATCAGACATGCATGTTATCAACTGCTGCACTAAGTGTGAAATAGCTCTTATTTGCAAAACTTTACCCTCCTGCATCTGAACACAAAGAGCACAATTCCTTCAAAGAAAATTGCCTGTATAAATTAACCTCTGTAACCAGTTTTTCCTGTTTATTTTGCATGTTTCTACCCTTCACTAGTTTTTCTTTTAAATGTTTGCATCGCCTAAATGATACAATGGGGGGAATATTTTTTTCTGTCGACTAGTTCAGAATCAGATGCAATAAGATGCCTATATTTTCTAATGGCCCTTTTAATATTATCTGCCATAGGGCTATATTGAAATGACAAGATAAGGCTACTTTCACACTAGCGTTCTGCTGTCCGCTCGTGAGCTCCGTTTGAAGGGGCTCACGAGCGGAGCAGAACGCTTCCGTCCAGCCCTGATGCAGTCTGAATGGATGCGGATCCGCTCAGACTACATCAGTCTGGCGGCGTTCAGCCTCCGCTCCGCTCGCCTCCGCACGGCCAGGCGGACAGCTGAACGCTGCTTGCAGCGTTCGGGTGTCCGCCTGGCCATGCGGAGGCGTGCGGATCCGTCCAGACTTACAATGTAAGTCAATGGGAACGGATCCGCTTGAAGATGACACCATATGGCTCAATCTTCAAGCGGATCTGTCCCCCATTGACTTTACATTGAAAGTCTGAACGGATCCGCTCAGGCTACTTTCGCACTTAGAAATTTTTCTAAGTTATTAATGCAGACGGATCCGTACTGAACGGAGCCTCCGTCTGCATTAATATGATCGGATCCGTTCAGAACGGATCCGATCAAGCGCAAGTGTGAAAGTAGCATAAACCGAAAGTTTTTCCTTTCATAGTTTTTTTCGTTTTTAAGTTCTTTTACTTAATAATACTCCTCTGTTGATTTAGGGCTCTAGTAAAGGCTTCAGATATGATCATTTCTGGGTATTCTCGATCCCGAAGTACCAGAAAGATCCAGTGCCTGTTCTAGGAATGTATCATATTCACTATTGTTGCACCATTAACTGAGGACTTGACTGATCTTTGGATATGATCAGGGTGATAACTATGATTGTGTAAAAGAGAATTGGTGGCAATGAATTTCCTGAACGCCTCTGTCAATAATTCACCCCCTTTAGAGTAAATAACAGTATCCAAAGACTCTACCATGTTCCCCCCAAAATGTGCTGTAAATTCCATATTAAGTTCATTAACATTTATATACTCCACAAATGAATGGGATTCTTTCTGTGTGCCTGACCAAATGATTAACACGTTGTCTAGTCCAATATCGGATATGTTTAATAAATGGATTGTTCACATTATCAATATATTTTTCCTCCCATATTAAAAAAAAAAACTGGTTTGCAAAGGTTGGCGTCACTAGAGTGCCCATCGCCGTACCAGTGCGTTGGGCATGCAAGTGGTCGCCAAACCTGAAAACATTATTGGAGAGCACAAAATACAAGGATCACAATGTCAATACATTGTTCAATTTTACCAGACCTCTCTAACACAGATTTTACGGCCTCAATGCCATTATTATGGCATATGAGAATGTGTTGTCAGACTGTAACCTTCCTGCCAGGAAACATTCTTCAATTGTTGTAACAATGTGTTGGTGTCTAACAAAAAAAAACGGGGACACTTTAAGAAGGGGTCGCAAAAAACAGTCTAAATACTGTGATAAAGGGTCAGTTCTCTTAGTGTCCTTATGAATCTTAACCACTTCACATCTGAGCATAGGATATAAACATCCTATGGGTGGATGTATATCTCTGAATGGACGCTCTGGAACGTCCATTCAGAGATGCAGCTGCACACTAATTGTGCAGCTGCCGAGCAGGGGGCCCGCTGTCAATGACAGCAGGGCAACCCAGAAAGAAGATAGGGACAGTTCTCAGGTGTCACTGCCTTCTAGATCGCGGTATACAGATACAGATCAGGAAGCACTATGTGCTTCCTGTCCCGGCTTGGTGGTCATGTGACCGCCGGGGCCAGGAGAGTGAAGGAGCTGTTGGGTCTTCCATAGACCTCGATCAGCCCTGCACTGAGGCTGTACAGTGCTGTATTATGCTGTACAGCCTCTCTGGGGGCTGTATTTTCCCTGTAACTGGGGCTACTAGGTCAGCCCCAGTTACAGGAGAAATCAATAGTGAAAAAATGTGAGGTCTTGTATGACCTTATGGGGGATGCAAAGTGTAAAATAAAAAAATAAAGAATCAATGTAGAATATACACTCACCTAAAGAATTATTAGGAACACCTGTTCTATTTCTCATTAATGCAATTATCTAGTCAACCAATCACATGGCAGTTGCTTCAATGCATTTAGGGGTGTGGTCCTGGTCAAGACAATCTCCTGAACTCCAAACTGAATGTCAGAATGGGAAAGAAAGGTGATTTAAGCAATTTTGAGCGTGGCATGGTTGTTGGTGCCAGACGGGCCGGTATGAGTATTTCACAATCTGCTCAGTTACTTGGATTTTCACGCACAACCATTTCTAGGGTTTACAAAGAATGGTGTGAAAAGGGAAAAACATCCAGTATGCGGCAGTCCTGTGGGCAAAAATGCCTTGTGGATGCTAGAGGTCAGAAGAGAATGGGCCGACTGATTCAAGATGATAGAAGAGCAACGTTGACTGAAATAATCACTCGTTACAACCGAGGTATGCAGCAAAGCATTTGTGAAGCCACAACACGCACAATCTTGAGGCGGATGGGCTACAACAGCACAAGACCCCACCGGGTACCACTCATCTCCACTACAAATAGGAAAAAGAGGCTACAATTTGCACGAGCTCACCAAAATTGGACTGTTGAAGACTGGAAAAATGTTGCCTGGTCTGATGAGTCTCGATTTCTGTTGAGACATTCAAATGGTAGAGTCTAAATTTGGCGTAAACAGAATGAGAACATGTATTTATCATGCCTTGTTACCACTTTGCAGGCTGGTGGTGGTGTAATGGTGTGGGGGATGTTTTCTGGGCACACTTTAGGCCCCTTAGTGCCAATTGGGCATCGTTTTAATGCACGGGCTACCTGAGCATTGTTTCTGACCATGTCCATCCCTTCATGACCACCATGTACCCATCCTCTGATGACTACTTCCAGCAGGATAATGCACCATGTCACAAAGCTAGAATCATTTCAAATTGGTTTCTTGAACATGACAATGAGTTCACTGTACTAAAATGGCCCCCACAGTCACCAGATCTCAACCCAATAGAGCATCTTTGGGATGTGGTGGAACGGGAGCTTCGTGCCCTGGATGTGCATCCCTCAAATCTCCATCAATTGCAAGATGCTATCCTATCAATATGGGCCAACATTTCTAAAGAATGCTATCAGCACCTTGTGGAAACAATGCCACGTAGAATTAAGGCAGTTCTGAAGGCAAAAGAGGGTCCAACACCATATTAGTATGGTGTTCCTAATAATTCTTTAGGTGAGTGTAGAATAGTTGTCCACACCTCATTTGGAAGAATAGAAAAGTTTATTGATTAAATAGAAAAGTTTATTGATTAAAATTTTAATCCAATAACTATTTGGCATTATCTAATATGTAAGGAGTCTCAGAGACACTCAAGGGCGGACCAGGGTCGGGTAAGCCAATGGATGTCTCAGATAGTCCCCATATGATTATATAAACCTCTAACCGTTCAGAAAAAGTATTACAATTGAAATAATATTATAAATATGTAAAATAAAAAATATATAAAAAATATGGCAATTCTCTTCAAACGGGTATAATCATTAATCAGAATTCATCATTATAGTGATCGAAATTAATCCACAATTCGGCCAAGTGAAAACAGTAAATATTATCCACAGTGGGACTACAAGATAAGAATAGTAAAAAATGAAAATACAAACGTGAAGTATATAATAAATTGTGAAACCACCTAAATATTATAATAAATTCATATTGTGAGTCCACCTTTAAAGAATTGTAATAAATTCATAACGTGAGTCCACCTTTAAAAATTATAATAAATAAAGTGAGTCCACCTATGGAGAAAAATCATTCATTTAGATATAGGATGTTTCCACCTATATATGGAGAGTTCCACCTGTAGGGTAAAGGGAAAAAAAGAGGGAGGATTCCACCTCTATATGATAGAAAACCGTGTGTAAAGATTCTTCATCCACGGCGGAATTGCACTGGTTAAAATATAATTCATCCACTATGGAAAACGGCAATATCTATTGCAGTAGATGGCTTTAAATTATTCCAATTATTAACAAGGTATCACCTCAGTGTTGAAATGAGGTATCATACCTTGGAGTACATTAGTAATTGTTGCAACTTTCAGCGGTTCCTGCAATTGTAAGTGATCGGGCTAAGAGGCAATGCCCTTACTCACAGTTTGATGACTCAACTGGAGCACAGCTTGGCAGTATCGCAGTACAGCGGAGGGTCAGCCGATATACTACGTGTCTGCCGCAGGTGATATTTTTGTAGTCCCGGTGTTTAGAGCGGTAGGTTGGTGCTGTTTGTGCCTGTGGCCACGGCGTCCCACGTGCCTACAGCGCTGACAATGTTCCGGCGTCTCCTTCTGGTCAGGAGTAGTTACCAGAGTTGCAGGGTCCAAATGCTAATAGTGTTGGATACCGCTTGAATGATAGAAGTTAGAGCGCTCTAACAAAAGCCTCGAAAATGATGAATAGCGTCTGGGGGTCCTCACCATACGCGTTTCAGAGATCCTTCCTCAGTGGTTAGGAGACCCCAAATATACCAGACCTTATATAGTCTTAATCAATTACTGTCTTCAGTTTAATGGAAAAACTGGCATGGAATCAGTATTCTATCAATCTTCTATTGGTATTAATATAACGGAATCACCTTGTGTTTTTCATGTGTCTTTTTCAAATAGTGGATAATACTGCAGATCTTTTGGAATAGTTGACAGTCCTCCAGATTTTTCCAAATAATAAATAATAAACAACATTACATATATGGTGATGTATAGTAATATATAGTAATAGTATTAGTATAAACCTGTAAGGTTAATATATGAATACATATATATCCATATGTCCGTGTTGTAATCATGCCAAATTAATTGCTATACAGATTTTTATAGTGTAACTTGACCATTGCGTTTTTCATGCGATTTATTTAAATTGTACAGAAAGGTCTTTTGCAAATATATGTCTGAAGGGGTAATTCTATACATAATGATGTATGTGTTATTTGAAAAATAAAAGTGGTCTCTACTATGGAGAAACATGGCTTCTACTGTGAAGTACGTACTTGATAGAAGTATGGATGTGGTCGCTAGATGTCGAGGAGAGATAGCAGTGCTGGTAAAGGACAGCCTGACTGCTATCTCGCATCAACAAAGAGCGTACCACATCATAATCAATTCATAAAAAAACTAAAATTTCAAGGTCAGCATTAAGTCCCTTGGGGAGGAGGGTACCAAACTCATATATTCTTTTGGATTCCAACCTGGACATCCTAAGAATATGGTTGCCTCCTCTCCAATGTATAGGAACTTTTTCAAGTGCTGTAAATACAGACCCTGTGGGATCTTGATTGTGGGCCGTTTTATAATGTTTTGATAGAGAGTGATTATTGTATACCTTTTTTATATTATTCTTATGTTTAGCTATACGCTTCTTAACCCCTTAGGGACCCATGACGTATCGGTACGGCATGGTTCCCGAGTCCTTAAGGACCCATGATGTACCGGTACGTCATGTGTTGTTACGATCACCGCCGCTCGGCTAAATGCGCGGGGGGTCCCGTGACCCCCCGTGTCGGCGATCGCCGCAAACCGCAGGTCAATTCAGACCTGCGGTTTTCACCTGGTGCGGCGGCGGTGGTGCCATCGGGTCCCCATGGGGCTGTGGGGGGGACCCGATGGCATGGAAGGCAACGCAATGCTTTCCTGAGGCATCTGCGCTGCCTTCCGGTGAAGAGCCTTTGAGATCCAGCCCCCTGGATCTCACAGGCCCGAAGCTGTATGAGTAATACACACTGTATTACTCATACAGCCAATGCATCCCAATACAGAAGTATTGGAATGCATTGTAAAGGATTAGACCCCCAAAAGTTCAAGTCCCAAAGTGGGACAAAAAATAAAGTAACATAGTAACATAGTAACATAGTACATAAGGCCGAAAAAAGACATTTGTCCATCCAGTTCGGCCTGTTATCCTGCAAGTTGATCCAGAGGAAGGCAAAAAAAACCCTGTGAGGTAGAATCCAATTTTCCTCACTTTAGGGGAATAAAAAATTCCTTCCCGACTCCAATCAGGCAATCAGACTAACTCCCTGGATCAACGACCCCTCTCAAGTAGCTATAGCCTGTAATATTATTACGCTCCAGAAATACATCCAGGCCCCTCTTGAATTCCTTTATTGTACTCACCATCACCACCTCCTCAGGCAGAGAGTTCCATAGTCTCACTGCTCTTACTGTAAAAAATCCTTTTCTATGTTTGTGTACAAACCTTCTTTCCTCCAGACGCAGAGGATGTCCCCTCGTCACAGTCCTGGGGATAAATAGATGATGGGATAGATCTCTGTACTGACCCCTGATATATTTATACATAGTAATTAGATCTCCCCTCAGTCGTCTTTTTTCTAACGTGAATAACCCTAATTTTGATAATCTTTCAGGGTACTGTAGTTGCCCCATTCCAGTTATTACTTTAGTTGCCCTCCTCTGGACCCTCTCCAGCTCTACTATGTCTGCCTTGTTCACTGGAGCCCAGAACTGTACACAGTACTCCATGTGTGGTCTGATTAATGATTTGTAAAGTAGTAGGAATACGTTCTCATCACGGGCATCTATGCCCCTTTTGATGCAACCCATTATCTTATTGGCCTTGGCAGCAGCTGCCTGACACTGTTTTTTGCAGCTTAGTTTGCTGTTTATTAAAATTCCTAGATCCTTTTCCATGTCAGTGTTACCGAGTTTTTACCATTTAGTATGTACGGGTGACTTGCATTATTCCTTCCCATGTGCATAACTTTACATTTGTCAGTGTTAAACCTCATCTGCCATTTATCTGCCCAAGCCTCCAATCTATCCAGATCCCTCTGTAGTAGTATACTGTCCTCTTCAGTGTTAATTACTTTACACAGTTTAGTGTCATCTGCGAAAATTGATACTTTACTATGCAAGCCTTCTACAAGATCATTAATAAATATATTGAAGAGAATAGGGCCCAATACTGACCCCTGAGGTACTCCACTAGTGACAGTGACCCAATCTGAGTATGTACCGTTAATAACCACCCTCAGTTTTCTATCATTGAGCCAGTTACTTACCCACTTACAGACGTTTTCTCCCAGTCCGAGTATTCTCATTTTATATACTAACCTTTTATGTGGTACAGTGTCAAATGCTTTGGAGAAGTCCAGATATACGACATCCATTGATTCGCCGCTGTCAAGTCTAGAACTTACCTCCTCATAGAAACTGATTAAAAAAAAAAAAAGTTTAAAAAATAAAGTTTTCCCCCCAAAAAATAAAAGTTTCAAGTAAAAATAAACAAAAACGCCATTTTCCCCAAATAAAGTTAAAAAAAATTGGTAGTAAATATGGGAAAGAAGAAAAGGATACATATTGGGTATCGCCGCGTCCGCATAGACCGGCGGCTCTATAAAAAAATAAAATAAAAACTGTGCTAAATAAACCATTTTTTTGTCACCTTACATCACAAAAAGTACAACAGCAAGCGATCAGAAAGGCGTTTGCCCCCCAAAATAGTACCAATCTAACCGTCACCTCATCCCGCAGAAAATTAGACCCTACCTGAGACAATCGCCCAAAAAATAAAAAAAACTATGGCTCAGAATATGGAGACACTAAAACATATTTTTTTTTGTTTTAAAAAAGCTGTTATTGTGTAAAACTTACATAAATAAAAAAAGTATACATATTAGGTATCACCGCATCCATATCAACTGGCTCTATAAAAATATCACATGACCTAACCCCTCAGATGAACACTGTAAAAAATAAAAAATAAAAACTGTGCTAAATAAACCATTTTTTGGCACCTTACATCACAAAAAGTGTAATAGCAAGTGATCAAAAAGTCATACGCACCCCAAAATAGTGCCAATCAAACCGTCATCTCATTCCGCAAAAATCATATCTTACCTAAGATAATCTCCCAAAAACGAAAAATGAAATTATGTAAAACTTACATAAATAAAAAAATTTATACATATTAGGTATCGCAGCATCCGTAATAACTTGCTCTATAAACATATCACATGACCTAACCCCTTAGGTGAATACCGTAAAAAAATAAAATAAAATAAATGTGTAAAAAAAGCAATTTTTTTTCACCTTACATCACAAAAAGTGTAATAGCAAGCGATCAAAATGTCACACGCACCCTAAAATAGTGCCAATCAAACCGTCATCTCATCCCGCAAAAATCATACTAAATAATTATGGCTCTCAGACTATGGAAATACTAAAACATGATTTTTTTTGTTTAAAAAAAGAAGTCTGTGTAAAACTTACATAAAAAAAAGTATACATATTAGGTATCGCCACCTGTCAGATGAATGTTGTAAATAACAAAAAATGAAAACAGCGCCAAAACAGCTATTTCTTGTTACCTTGCCTCACAAAAAGTGTAATATAGAGCAACCAAAAATCATATGTACCCTAAAATAGTACCAACAAAACTGCCACCTTATCCTGTAGTTTCTAAAATGGGATCACTTTTTTGGAGTTTCTACTCTAGGGGTGCTTCAGGCGGGCTTCAAATGGGACATGGTGTCAAAAAACCAGTCCAGCAAAATCTGCCTTCCAAAAACCGTATGGCATTCCTTTCCATCTGCGCTCTGCCGTGTGGCCGTACAGCGGTTTAGGACCACATATGGGGTGTTTCTGTAAACTACTGAATAAGAGCCATAAATATTGAGCTTTGTTTGGCTGTTAACCCTTGCTTTGTAACTGGAAAAAAAAATATTAAAATGGAAAATCTGCCAAAAAAGTGAAATTTTGAAATTGTATCTCTATTTTCCATTAATTCTTGTGGAACACCTAAAGGGTTAACAAAGTTTGTAAAAACAGTTTTTAATACCTTGAGGGGTGTAGTTTCTAGAATGAGGTAAATTTTTGGGAGTTTCTACTCTAGGGGTGCATCAGGGGGGCTTCAAATGGGACACGGTGTCAAAAAAACAGTCCACCAAAATCTGCCTTCCAAAAACCGTATGGCATTCCTTTCCTTCTGCGCCCTGCCGTGTGCCCGTACAGCGGTTTACACCACATATGGGGTGTTTCTGTAAACTACAGAATAAGAGCCATAAATATTGAGTTTTGTTTGGCTGTTAACCCTTTCTTTGTAACTGGAAAAAAAATATTAAAATGGAAAATCTGCCCAAAAAGTGAAAATTTTTAATTGTGTCTCTATTTTCCATTAATTTTTGTGGAACACCTAAAGGGTTAACGACGTTTGAAAAATCTGTTTTGAATACCTTGAGGGGTGTAGTTTCTAGAATGGGGTCATTTTTAGGTGGTTTCTATTATGTAAGCCTCACAAAGTGACTTAAAACCTAACTGGTCCTTGAAAAGTGGGTTTTTGAAAATTTCTGAAAAATTTTAAGATTTGCTTCTTAGAATGGCCTGGATAAGTCGAAGCGTTTTAAAGTTATCACCACATAAAATGACACTCGTCAGATTTGCAAAAAATGGCCTGGTCCTGAAGGCGAAAATGAACCCGGTCCATAAGGGGTTAAATCCACACAGCAATTTTCTTTGCAACACAGCAGAATTCAGCAGCACCTGCTCTTGCCATTGCCCCTAGCAACCAGTTGTCTTCTTTCAGCAGGGACGCTTGCCCGCATCTTCCACCAATTGTGGGGGTTAGCTCTTCTCCGGGGGTCATTCACACACGTCTTCAGGGACACCAAGTTTTTAGGTCCAAACATTGATTTTATTTGGCACCTCAGAAAAAAAATAAAAAAACATAATGCAAAACAAACACCTGCCCGGCTGGTCTCTAACTAAACATATAATAACCTGATTCACCTAAAGTATACCTCACAGTTCACACATGGTGCGGCTTCTTAGCCAGTAGTCCAGCTCACTTCCAGGCTGTAACAAAGGTAGTCCAGGCTATCTCCCAGCCTCGTAGTCCCTCAGCCTTGCCTTTGTTTCAAAAATGATATTATTGTGTAAAACTTAAATAAATAAAAAAGTATACATATTAGATATTGCCACATTCGTAAGGACCTGTTTTTTTTTAAATATTACATGACCCAACCCCTCAGATGAACACCTTAAAAAAAAAGCCGATATTTTTTGTTTCTGCATTTTTCAGGCACGGTTTTATGTCGTACATTAAACCAGCTGTATTAGAACCAGTGTCCCATGACAAAATGGAGGCTGTTGTGAAGGCCCTCATGGAGGCTAATCTGCAGCAGCAAGAGACAAACCTGCAGCAACGCGAGGCTAATAGTGATGAGTGGCAGGGGCAATATTCAATTTTGCAATATTTAGCGAATATATGGACGATTATTCGTCATATATTCGCTAATTAGCGAATTTGATTTCTTCATACATTAAAATTCACGTAATGCGCATGCGCAAGGGCCGTGGCCTAATTCCGGAACTGTTTTCAAACTACCCGAAGTTTGAGAAGTTTGGAAAAGATGGTGGGAAGCAATTTTCTCGACAGTGAACTAATAATCACTGTAAGTAATTTGAAATTACAGCAGTGTATTTGATTACTTTTCACATGCATGTCAGAGCAATCGCTTTATATGCAGATAGAGTGTTATAGAATATTTGTGATTGCAAAAATCGCCACTTAAGATCCGATTTTTTTTTTTTTTTGCGATACATATGACTTCACTTTTTATCAGGTCTAAGTAGATATTACTAATTTGGTGCATTAAGTATTGTTGTGACATCACAGCACTATGTCAGTAGCATGTATGTATGGACAGCAGAGAAATTTCTCTCACATGCCCATTGCACATCCATTTTCCTGCCGCACACTATATACCCCTCACACACACACAAACACAGTCTATAGATTAGAGTTTGTGTCCTGTTGGTTCATTTATGTCCCAGTATTTGCTGGTTCATTTAGAGTTACCCAGGGTGCACCACAGTGAAGTAAACCACCTGTACACCCCATACCGTACTGTCACTTCACTAGACAAGTACATCTCTGCTCAGTTGGCCAATATCCGATTGCTCAGACCCCACACACATACAATCGCAATACAATCCGATCTTATAACGGTAACATTAAATCGAAAAATTTTCCCGTTCAAAGACTTAAATACTTTTTTAGGTTTTGTTGAGGACATTATTTTCAATACTTAAAACAAATTGGGATTACAGTGCTGCCCATAATTATTCATACCCCTGGCAAATTTTGACATAAAGTTACTTTTATTCAACCAGCAAGTAATTTTTTGACGGGAAATGACATAGGTGTCTCCCAAAAGATAATAAGACGATGTACAAGAGGCATTATTGTGGAAAAAAAAAAAACATTTCTCAGCTTTTATTTACATTTGAGCAAAAAAGTGTCCAGTCCAAAATTATTCATACCCTTCTTAATAATTCAATAGAAAAGCCTTTATTGGCTATTACAGCAATCAAACGCTTCCTATAATTGCAGACCAGCTTTTTGCATGTCTCCACAGATATTTTTGCCCATTTATATTTAGCAAGGAGCTCCAAATCTTTCAGGTTGGAGGGTCTTCTTGCCATTACCCTGATCTTTAGCTCCCTCCACAGATTCTCAATTGGATTCAAGTCTGGACTCTGGCTGGGCCACTCCAAAACGTTAATGTTGTTGTCTGCTAACCATTTCTTCACCACTTTTGCTGTATGTTTTGGGTCATTGTCATGCTGAAATGTCCACTGGTGCCCAAGGCCAAGTTTCTCTGCAGACTGCATGATGTTGTCGGTGAGAATCCTCATGTATTGCTCTTTTTTCATGGTGCCGTTTACTGTGATTAGGTTCCCCGGTCCATTGGCTGAAAAACACCCCCAAAGCATTAGGTTCCCACCACCATGTTTGACAGTGGGGATGGTGTTCTTTGGGTTGAAGGCTTCTCCTTTTTTACGCCAAATGAAGGAAACATCATTGTGACCAAACAATTAAATTTTAGTTTCATCTGACCATAACACGGAAGACAAGAAGTCTTCTTCTTTGTCCAGATGAGCTTTTGCAAAGGCCAAGCGAGCTTTTGTGTGCCTTATCTGGAGAAGTGGCGTCCTCCTTTGTCTGCATTGTGCAGTGTCCGTTGGATTGTCTCCCTTGAGACATTGCGTCCAGCAGAGCCCAGATTCACCAGGATGGCCTTGGTGGTGATCCTTGGATTCTTTTTCCCCTCTGTAACTATCCTCCTGGCCAGCACAGGTGTCACTTTTGGCTTCCGACCTCGTCCTCTGAGATTTTCCACAGTGCGGAACATCTTGTATTTTTTTTCTACAATAATGCCTCTTGTACATCGTCTTATTATCTTTTGGGAGACACCTATGTCATTTCCCGTAAAAAAAATGACTTGCTGGTTGAATAAAAGTAACTTTAAGTCAAAATTTGCCAGGGGTATGAATAATTATGGGCAGCACTGTATATATATGTATGTGTATGTGTATGTATATGTATATGTATATATATATATATATATATATATATATATATACTGTAAACATGCCATGGCACAGTCTCAAGAAAATGTGTGTTTATTAAACCAAAAGCGACGTTTCAGTCCACACAATCGGACCTTTCTCAAGCAGTGATAAAAGTGAATGGTGCCAAGTACAAATACAAACTCAGGTGATTATTTAATGCAAACTATTAATAAAAGAATTTGATTTAATGTGTCACAGTCTATGTGGTCACATGATAGCAAACCTTGGAAATGATAAGAAAAGCTCCCAAAATGTTGACATGGCTGCAAGAATATTATATATACCACAATTTATATTGTAAAGTGAAAAGCTTTAATTCTATAAAAATCGCATGTGCACATTATCATTACATGTTAACTTTTGACAAGTGAAGCCCACATGCGGTTCCCACCAAATTTTAGTAAGAACCGCAACTAGAGCCGCCCAAAACCCAAGTAAAGCAAAATTATAACATATAAAATAAAATAAATAAAAAAACTTTTTTTGGTGAATGAAGTATAACACTGCATAATTATATGTTATTCAAACAAATCTTTATATATATATATATATATATATATATATATATATATACCAAGGAAAAAAGGCGGCACTGGTACAAAATCAGTTGGAGTTAGGGTGCACGTCCCAAGGGGAATAGGCTTCTTACCCCAATGTGTAAATCCAGAAAAACGGGCGGCACTCCCAGAGATAAAAGAAAGTGAACCTTTATTCACCCAGGTGGTGCAACGTTTCGGCTCTACACTTGAGCCTTTTTCAAGCAAAGATACAACTCAAATCACAGCATTATATACAGGTGAAACAATTAGCATATCGACATGTGATCACACTCCACCCAGTGGGTGTGTTACAACTCATAACAATCATATGTGAACACAAATGTAAACATCACAGAAAGACAGTAAATAAAGTGCAGATCAGTTAAGGAATGTATATAGCATACATATCATATATATGGTGACTGGAGGCACTTGCCACCAATATCTAAACAAGGATTGATCTGACCGATCAGTGCAATATGATGTGATATATTATATACAGGAGGGAAGGACAGAGATGAGGGGCGATCGAACAAACATACCGAGAGGGCGAGGTGGTTCCTGTCATGCCGCTGTTCGGCGTTGTTTACCATTCAGTACACAGACGTAGCGCAGCACCAATCAGGGATATGCACGTAACAGGCGTCCGATGTCATCAGGCCAGGCTGCAGCGTCATCTCCCTGAGTCAGAACGTCTACCCCCAGGCGCATGCTCAGTGGAGAGAAACCTGCTGACGGCGCCATCTTGCTTAAGGGAAAAAGACCACTATAACAAAGCATTGAGTGTAGCGCATCAAACCCACATTATAACGGGTATAGGCAACTCAGAAAGACAGGGGTCACCTGGTAACCAGGGTGTCCATCTGTATTTATCCAAGTGAAGCCCCATCATGACCACGGAACCTCGGCCCATGCAGGGATGCCACCAGGATTACTGAGAGCCATCCTATCCGAGAGGGATCTCCTCTTGTGGGCACACAGATGCCACAGAATGCAGATAGCGTATACATATCGTGTCGCCCAGGCTTGCTATCTTGATCGACCAATCCCAAGGTGCTTGTGAAATTAAAAAACATACAAAATACACAGGGAAAAAAATACAACCATCATGAATAAAAAAATAACGAAAGGACTGGGCCAAGAAATATCTCAAGACTGATTTTTCTAAGGTTTTATGGACTGATGAAATGAGAGTGAGTCTTGATGGGCCAGATGGATAGGCCCGTGGCTGGATTGGTAAAGGGCAGAGAGCTCCAGTATATATATATATATATATATATATATATATAGACAATCTATGATGAATTGAGCATATGCGCAAAAAATTAAGCATGCACAACAGTTTTAGAGAATTCTAATAGTCAATAGTTGATAAAGTCCAAGGGCAAATAAGTGGTCCATGCTGGTAGTCCGCTGCAGGATCAGGAAAAACAGCAGCAGCAGATAATTGTTAAGGGTATAGTATAAGGCCTACACCTACCTAGATCAAACTCAGCAGGAGCAAGTCAGACTGCAGCAGATCAATGGTAACGCTGTAGTGTAAAGCATACACAGAGCTTTGCCTAACTCATCAAGAACAGAACAGACAGCAGCAGGGAAATGGTAACTCTGTAGTATAGGGCATACACATAGCTGGGCCTAACTCAGCAATATCAGGACAGACAGAGGCAGCTGGAAAATGCTAATGCTGTAGTGTCAGGAGTACACATAGCTGGGCCTAACTCAGCAGAAACAGAACAGACAGCAACAGGGAAATGGTAACGCTGTAGTATACGGCATACACATAGCTGGGCATAACTATGTAATATCAGCACAGATAGCAGCAGCTAAAAAATGCTAACGCTGTAGTGTCAGGAGTACATATAGCTGGGCCTAACTCAGCAGAAACAGAACAGACAGCAGCAGGGAAATGGTGACGCTGTAGTCTAAGGCATACAAATATCTGGCCCTAACTCAGCAGGAACAGAACAGACAGCATCAGGGAAATGGTAATGCTGTAGGACAAGACCGACACATAACACATCAAGATCAGGACAGACAGCAGCAGATAATGGTAACTGTGGAGTATAAGGCCAACACATAACTTAACATGATCAGGACAGACAGCAGCAGCAGGTACATGTAATGGTTGAGTCTAAGGCCTACACATAGATCAGCCTAACTCAGCAGGAACAGACAGCAGCAGGTTCTTTGCAGCAGGAATGTGTTCCCAGGAATGGGCCCCCACCAGATCTGGGCAACAACAAAAATAAACTTAGACACCTCTGAAAGCAGCAGCAGGTTCTTTGTTTGCAGCAGGAATGTGCTCCCATGCATACAAAATGCAATATTTTAATTTGACTAAATAGTTTATCAGTTGTATTTAACGTTTGTACAAACCACAATAAATTAGTATGACATTAGCTACACACGCTGCGCGCAGCGGTCTGCTCTCAGTTACCATATCCATAACACTGCGGTAACGCAGCCGGTCGCACCGTGTGCTGATTCCTCCAAGCCAGAAGGGCAACAGGACTGGCTTGGCGTAGCAGCGGCTCTGTCATCCTCCTTTTGTCTGTGAAGAGTCATGGTTACCGCAGATCGCACGACCCATACATGATCAGCGCCACACTCGCCGTGCTCCAGCCATCGGCAGCACCTAGCCATCCTCTGCCGGTTAGAGCACATAAGCCAGTAAGGAACCAGCTTGCCTTGGTCTGGGTGTGGAAGTGTCCCCAACTCTGCCGCCGGGATCAGTTCCCCTCCCCTCGGTGATGACTCAGTCATGTTCCCTGGCTGCTGGCGGGTTCCTCGGCGGCTGCCTCCAGTGCGCAGGCCGGATCATCTATCGCATGACATACTGTAGAATAACTTTCAGTGTTGAGTTTTGGAGTACCGCACTCCAGTTTTATTCACTGGTGCCTGCAAGGACTTATTCAGTCCATTTATCCATCTACCTATAGCAGCATACTAAATTCTATTGATTCCAAACATAATCGCTGATAAAATCATGTTCACTCCCAGATGGCAACAAACCGTCAATTGTTTTTATTCTATGTTCTCTGTAAATAATTTCTTTCCTTATGTTCAATGTATATATACCAAAGATTCTCTCTAGCATTGTCCTCATCTAATCATGATCCTAATGCATATATCATATAATTCATACAAATTTATGTTATTTTTATAGATTTAAGACCACTGAGGAAGGCCGTGAAAGGCCGAAACGTCTGGTCATTCTCTTCTATGCATATAGCTGTGAAAAATTGCACTGGAACTCTAATTATGTGATGACAAAAATGTTAAATTAAAACTTAAAAGCAACAAGAAAAACTGTGTGCTGCAATCTTCTTACTACTATACTGTAGAATAAGACTTTAGCTGCGAGGCTTGGCTACACATGGGGAGACTTCACCAGAAAGGGGCTGACAGGCACCATGGAGAACCTACACTGTCATCCAGAAGAGCACAGTTTGTAGTCTGTTTTGAAGGCAAAATGTGTTCTCGAGTTACATAGAACAGCTGGTAAACTTACCCCACGAAACAAATGCACCTTTGCTTCATCTTTGCGGACTTGACATAGAAATTCATATTCCTTTAAGTTCATAATATTTTTAGGCCCCGGCACCCAGACAAAGGAGAGAGGTCCCGTAGCAGAGATTCAGGCTTCATGTCATAGCAGAGAATCAGGCTTCATGTCACCCACCACTGGAACAGGCCACTGTGAGATATTTAAGCCCCGGCACCCAGACAGAGAAGAGAGGTCCCATAGCAGAGAATCAGGCTTCATGTCATAGCAGAGAATCAGGCTTCATGTCACCCACCACTGGAACAGGCCACTATCAGATATTTTTAGGCCCCGGCACCCAGACAGAGGAGCAAGGTCCCATAGCAGAGAATCAGGCTTCATGTCATAGCAGAGAATCAGGCTTCATGTCGCCCACCACTGGAACAGACCATTGTCAGATATTTTTAGGCCCCGCACCCAGACAGAGGAGAGAGGTCCCATTGCAGAAAATCAGGCTTCATGTCACCCACCACTGGAATAGGCCACTGTTCAGATATTTTTAGGCCCCGGAACCCAGACAGAGGAGAGAGGCCCCATAGCAGAGATTCAGGCTTCGTGTCATAGCAGAGAATCAGGCTTCATGTCACCCACCACTGGAACAGGCCATTGTCAGATATTTTTAGGCCCCGGCACCCAGACAGAGGAGAGGTCCCATAGCAGAGATTCAGGCTTCATGTCATAGCAGAGAATCAGGCTTCATGTCACCCACCACTGGAACAGGCCATTGTCAGATATTTTTAGGCCCCGACACCCAGACAGAGGAGAGGTTCATTCAACTTTGGGTTGCCCCGCAATATAATGGTAAAATTAAAAAAGAGGATTGAATGAGGAAGTGCCCTGTAGTACAAGAATATATGGTTAAGGGGAGGTAGTTATAAATGTCTAATCTGCACAAGGGATGGACAGCTCCTGTGGGATCCATGCCTGGTTCATTTTTATGAACGTCAGCTTGTCCACATTGGCTGTAGACAGGCGGCTGCTTTTGTCTGTAATGACGCCCCCTGCCGTACTGAATACACGTTCAGACAAAACGCTGGCCGCCGGGCAGGCCAGCACCTCCAAGGCATAAAAGGCTAGCTCTGGCCACGTGGACAATTTGGAGACCCAGAAGTTGAATGGGGCCGAACCATCAGTCAGTACATGGAGGGGTGTGCACATGTACTGTTCCACCATGTTAGTGAAATGTTGTCTCCTGCTAACACGTTCCGTATCAGGTGGTGATGCAGTTAGCTGTGGCGTGGTGACAAAACTTTTCCACATCTCTGCCATGCTAATTCTGCCCTCAGAGGAGCTGGCCGTGACACAGCTGCGTTGGCGACCTCTTGCTCCTCCTCTGTTTTCGCCTTGGGATTCCACTTGTTCCCCTGTGACATTTGGGAATGCTCTCAGAAGAGCGTCTATCAACGTGCGCTTGTATTCGCGCATCTTCCTATCACGCTCCAGTGCAGGAAGTAAGGTGGGCACATTGTCTTTGTACCAGGGATCCAGCAGGGTGGCAACCCAGTAGTCTGCACACGTTCAAATGTGGGCAACTCTGCTGTCGTTGCTCAGGCACTGCAGCATGTAGTCGCTCATGTGTGCCAGGCTGCCCAAAGGTAAGGACAAGCTGTCCTCTGTGGGAGGCGTATCGTCATCGTCCTGCATTTCCGCCCAGCCACGCACCAGTGATGGGCCCGAGCTGCTTTGGGTGCCACCCCGCTGTGAACATGCTTCATCCTCCTCCACCTCCTCCTCATCCTTGTCCTCCTCGTCCTCCAGTAGTGGGCCCTGTCTGGCCACATTTGTACCTGGCCTCTGCTGTTGCAAAAAACCTCCCGCTGAGTCACTTCTAAGAGAATGGCCTGAAAGTGCTAAAAACGACCCCTCTTCCTCCTCCTCATGGGCCACCTCCTCTTTCATCATCGCCTTAAGTGTTTTCTCAAGGAGACATATAAGTGGTATTGTAACGCTGATAAGGGCGTCATCGCCACTGGCCATGTTGGTGGAGTACTCGAAACAGCGCAACAGGGCACACAGGTCTCCCATGGAGGCCCAGTCATTGGTGGTGAAGTGGTGCTGTTCCGCAGTGCGACTGACCCGTGCGTGCTGCAGCTGAAACTCCACTATGGCCTGCTGCTGCTCGCACAGTCTGTCCAGCATGTGCAAGGTGGAGTTCCACCTGGTGGGCACGTTGTATATGAGGCAGTGAGCGGGAAGGCCGAAGTTACGCTGTAGAGCAGACAGGCGAGCAGCGGCAGGATGTGAACGCCGGAAGCGCGCACAGACGGCCCACACTTTATGCAGCAGCTCTGACATGTCGGGGTAGTTGTGAATGAACTTCTGCACCACCAAATTCAGCACATGCGCCAGGCAAGGGATGTGCGTCAAACCGGCTAGTTCCAGAGCTGTGACGAGATTTCGCCCATTATCGCACACCACCAGGCCGGGCTTGAGGCTCACCGGCAGCAACCACTCGTCGGTCTGTTGTTCAATACCCCACCACAACTCCTGCGCGGTGTGGGGCCTGTCCTCCAAACATATCAGAATGGCCTGCTGACGTTTACCCTGGGCTGTGCTAAAGTTGGTAGTGAAGGTGTGTGGCTGACTGGATGAGCAGGTGGAAGAAGAGGAGGAGGAAGCCGAGTAGGAGGAGGAGGCTACAGGTGGCAAAGAATGTTGCCCTGCGATACTTGGCAGCGGAAGGACGTGCGCCAAACAGCTCTCCGCCTGGGGCCCAGCCGCCACTACATTTACCCAGTGTGCAGTTAGGGAGATATAGCGTCCCTGGCCGTGCTTACTGGTCCACGTATCTGTGGTTAGGTGGACCTTGCCACAGATGGTATTGCGCAGTGCACACTTGATTTTATCGGATACTTGGTTGTGCAGGGAAGGCACGGCTCTCTTGGAGAAGTAGTGGCAGCTGGGAACAACATACTGTGGGACAGCAAGCGACATGAGCTGTTTGAAGCTGTCTGTGTCCACCAGCCTGAATGACAGCATTTCATAGGCCAGTAGTTTAGAAATGCTGGCATTCAGGGCCAGGGATCGAGGGTGGCTAGGTGGGAATTTACGCTTTCTCTCAAATGTTTGTGAGATGGAGAGCTGAACGCTGCCGTGTGACATGGTTGAGATGCTTGGTGACGGAGGTGGTGGTGTTGGTGGTACATCCTCTGTTTGCTGGGCGGCAGGTGCCAACGTTCCTCTAGAGGCGGAGGAAGAGGCCGAGGTGGCGGCAGCAGCAGAAGAGGTAGCAGGGGGAGCCTGAGTGAGTTCCTTGTTTTTAAGGTGTTTACTCCACTGCAGTTCATGCTTTGCATGCAGGTGCCTGGTCCTGCAGGTTGTGCTAAGGTTCAGAACGTTAATGCCTCACTTCAGGCTCTGATGGCACAGCGTGCAAACCATTTAGGTCTTGTCGTCAGCACATTGTTTGAAGAACTGCCACGCCAGACAACTCCTTGAAGCTGCCTTTGGGGTGCTCGGTCCCAGATGGCGGTGGAAAGTAGCAGGCGGAGTCTATTGGCGGCGGATGTTCTGCTTTTGCCCACTGCTCCCTCTTTTTCTACGCTGTTTGCTCGGTCTCACCACTGACTCTTCCTCCGAACTCTGAAAGTCAGTGGCACAACCTTCATTCCATGTGGGGTCTAGGACCTCATCGTCCCCTGCATCGTCTTCCACCCAGTCTTCCTCCCTGACCTCCTGTTCAGTCTGCACACTGCAGAAAGACGTAGCAGTTGGCACCTGTGTTTCATCATCAGAGACGTGCTGAGGTGGTATTCCCATGTCCTCATCATCAGGAAACATAAGTGGTTGTGCGTCAGTGTATTCTATGTCTTCCACCGCTGGGGAAGGGCTAGGTGGATGCCCTTGGGAAACCCTGCCAGCAGAGTCTTCAAACAGCATAAGAGACTGCTGCATAAGTTGAGGCACAGACAGTTTTCCTGATATGCATGGGGGTGATGTGACAGACTGATGGGCTTGGTTTTCAGGCGCCATTTGTGTGCTTTCTGCAGAAGACTGGGTGGGAGATAATGTGAATGTGCTGGATCCACTGTCGGCCACCCAATTGACTAATGCCTGTACCTGCTCAGGCCTTATCATTCTTAGAACGGCATTGGGCACCACCAAATATCGCTGTAAATTCTGGCGTCTACTGGGACCTGAGGTAGTTGGTACACTAGGACGTGTGGCTGTGGCAGAACGGCCACGTCCTCTCCCAGCACCAGAGGGTCCACTAACACCACCATGACCATGTCCGCGTCCCTTACTAGATGTTTTCCTCATTGCTACCGTTCACCACAATAAGAAAAAAATTATTTGGCCCAATATATTGAATTCAAATTCAGGCCTTTTTTTTACAGGCACCTAACACTATCTGGCTATCTACTTAGGTACCGTATTACACTAATACAGGCACAGCAGTAACCACAGATTTAGCTGAATATAAATTGTAGGCCTAGTATTTAGGCCCTGGATGACAGGTATCCCTTTATGGACAGAATTACACTTGGAGATGCACGGTAGCGTGTGAAGTTATTGAGAATGACCCTATCAGCAACTTCAATGTAATATACCCTTTTATGGATAGATTTAAACTTGGCCTGCTACAGCAGAAACCACTGATTTAGGGAATTGCACATTTGGGAATTGTATTTCAACCCAGAACAAAAACTGTGCTTTGACGTACACTAAATAACTTGACCAGCCACAGCAGTAACCACAGATTTAGCTGAATATAAATTGTAGGTGTCACGACTGTGACTGATCCAGACAGGTCTGGGAGGAGAAGGTCGCAGCGACTTGCTACTCGCAATAGCTTGTGAGTTTGCTCCGTGGTTCAGGGTATGTCATCTGGGTTTTGCCTTGTAAACCTTTTTGTCCTGACTGGGAGTTTGTAGGCATCCTTCTCAGGTGAGTCCTGTCTGCCACTCCCAGCTACTATATTAGTTTCACTTTCACTTGCAGTCATTGCCAGATATAGTCCTTACTTCCAGTTCTATTCTGACCTTTGAAGGAGATCGTTTGATGGTGTTGCTGTGGAGCTCTTGTCCGGCGTGGACTGTCGTGATTGGGATCGCCTTTTCTGCTCGTGACTGGATAAGTCTATCTCTGATATAGTTTGTTTGTTGCTGTCTTCCCCTGCTGTTCTCCTAGACATGAGTGATGGTGACTAGTGCTCCCATCGGCCTTTCCCCACTCTAGGCTTTAGGGTGACTGAGGGTTTAGGCATCCTGCTCGCCGCACGGGTTCACACCCCGTCTAGGGTATCAGGGCAGACAGGTGCCAGCTTAGGGTTAGTCAGGGGTGGCCATACTATTTCCATCCGTAGATAAGGGTCCCCCTACCCCTCCGTCTGGTGCGACACGAATGCTGCTGGGGTAGCGGTCGTGACAGTATATCTGGCCTTTTAAAAAAATAAAAAAGTGACATTTCTTTTTTTTTTTTTTTGCTTGCTGTTTTGCTTTGTATTTTTCTGTTCCACTATGGATCCGGTTACGGTTTTGGCGAAACAATTACAGGGATTATCCCTTGAAGTGGCAGGATTAAAAGCAACAGTGCGGCAGCAGCAGCAGCCATCCTTGGGTTCCACCGTTGCTACGGGAAACCAAGGTACTCCTGAGCCAAAAGTGGCTTTACCTGATAGGTTCTCAGGAGGGAGAGACCAATTTGTAACCTTCAGAGAAGCTTGCAAATTGTTCTTCAGGTTCCGCCCTAGATCCTCCGGCGGTGAGGAACAACGGGTGGGTATTGTAATTTCTCTCCTGCAAGGAGATCCGCAGGCTTGGGCTTTCTCCCTACCATCAGACTCTCCGGCCTTACGATCAGTGGAGGAGTTTTTTGAAGCCCTGGGTCTCGTATATGATGACCCGGACAGGGTCTCACTGGCTGAGTCTAAGCTACGTAGACTTCGGCAAGAGAACCGGTCTGCTGAACTATATTGTTCCGAATTCCGTAGGTGGGCTACTGATACGTTATGGAACGACTCGGCCCTTAGGAGCCAGTTCTGCCAGGGGTTGTCTGAAAAATTAGAAGACGCGCTGGCGGTATACGAGGTCCCTGGGTCTCTGGAGGCTGCTATGTCTCTGTCCATAAGAATCGACAGACGACTCAGGGAGAGACTATTAAATTTTACGGAGGCCTCTATAGGGCAGGGATTGGTTTGTTATGATCCAGTCGAACCAATGCAAATAGGGGGCGCCACTAGACGGGTGAATCCTCCTAAGTTCCGCTGTAGGTCAGAGGTTTGTTTTTGTTGTGGGGGGAGGGGTCATTTTGTAAAGGATTGTCCCTCAGAACCCAAGAGACCACAAACAAAGGAGCCGCTGGGAAAACTAGAGTCCCCAGATTGTGCGGAGGATAACAGTCTGGGCGTATTCGTTTCCTCCATACGCGTGTCTCAGTTTTTGTTGTCCGCTACCGTTGAGGCGGGCAATAAGACTGAGATCTGTTCCGTCTTTTTGGACAGTGGGGCGGGGGTCAACTTGGTGGATTCACGGTTTTCTCAGGCTCTGGGTTTTACTCCAGAGCCGATACGCAGAACTATTCCTGTTTTTGCCATCGACTCCTCCCCTCTTACTCAGAAAGAGTTAACTCAGATCATTCATAATATCCATCTGCAGGTAGGGGACCTCCATAAAGAGCATATCTCGTGTTATGTCCTGGACGGTCTTCCGGCTCCTATGGTATTGGGGCTTCCCTGGCTGGTGACTCACAATCCAGTGGTGGATTGGCAGGCCGTGGAGATTGTGGAGTGGAGTGAACATTGTAAGGACAACTGCTTGAGTAGTAGGTGCTCTACACTCTCTGTAACATCTTTACCTGCCTTTCTGTCAGATTTTATGGATGTGTTCTCTGAGAAGGGTTGTCAGGGGTTACCACCTCATCGTCCATATGATTGCCCGATTAATCTACTACCTGGGGCCAAACTACCTAAAACCCGGTTATACAATCTTTCCGGCCCGGAGAGGAAGGCTATGAAAGATTATATTTCGGAGAGTTTGGCTAAGGGACACATCAGACCCTCTTCTTCACCTGTGGCTGCAGGGTTCTTTTTCGTTAAAAAGAAAGATGGGGGCCTACGTCCTTGCCTGGATTTCCGGGAATTAAACCGGATAACTATCCGAGATTCCTATCCTCTTCCTCTCATTCCCAACCTTTTTAATCAGGTTGCTGGTGCTAAATGGTTCTCCAAAATGGATCTCAGAGGAGCCTATAACCTGGTTTGCATCAAAGAGGGGGATGAGTGGAAGACGGCTTTTAATACTCCGGAAGGGCATTATGAAAATCTGGTCATGCCATTTGGTCTTACTAATGCGCCTGCGGTATTCCAACATTTTGTCAATGATATTTTTAGTCACCTTATCGGGAGATTTGTTGTGATATATCTTGATGACATCCTGGTCTATTCCCCGGATCTGGATACACATAAGATCCATGTGAGACAAGTGCTGCAGATATTAAGGGCCAACAAATTGTTTGCTAAGTTAGAAAAATGTGTGTTCGCCGTAAAAGAACTGCCATTTCTGGGGTATGTGGTGTCAGATTCAGGTTTCCGCATGGATCCAGAGAAAGTCCGGGCGATTATAGACTGGGATCTGCCTGAGAACCTGAAGGCATTGCAACGCTTCCTGGGGTTTGCCAATTTTTATAGAAAGTTTATAAAAAACTATTCCTTGGTGGTCAAACCACTGACGGACATGACCCGAAAGGGATCCGATTTTTCCAAATGGTCACATGCAGCCAAAACTACCTTAGCATCTCTGAAGGAGAGATTCACCTCGGCCCCTATTCTCGTACAGCCAGATGTCTCGCTTCCTTTTATTGTAGAGGTTGACGCATCAGAGGTGGGGGTGGGAGCGGTACTATCTCAGGGCCCGTCCCCTGGTGAATGGCGTCCGTGTGCTTTCTTTTCGAAGAAATTGTCTACTGCAGAAAGGAACTATGATATTGGCAACAGGGAACTTTTGGCTATTAAGTTGGCTTTTGAGGAGTGGCGTCATTTTTTGGAGGGGGCGGTTCATCCCGTCACGGTGATTACTGATCACAAAAACGTATTATATCTGGAGTCTGCTAAACGTCTCACCCCTAGACAGGCTCAATGGTCGTTATTTTTTACTAGGTTTAATTTTGTAATAACCTATCGCCCGGGGGCAAAAAATACTAAGGCGGATGCATTGTCTCAAAGTTTTCCTGGAGGGGGTGATGTTGAGGTACCAGAGCCCATTTTGCAAAAGGGGGTGGTGGTCTCTGCATTACACTCAGGTTTGGAGGGGAGGGTGTTGGAAGCTCAGGGGGACGCCCCGGCCTCCTGCCCCTCGGGTAAACTGTTTGTGCCAGAAAATTTACGACTGGAGATACTAAAAGAACACCATAACTCCACACTGGCAGGACACCCAGGTAGTAGGGCAACCTCTGAGTTAGTGTCTCGTCGGTTCTGGTGGCCTAAATGGCGCCAGGAGGTGTTGAATTTTGTGTCTGCATGTGCTACCTGTGCTCGTTCTAAGGTAGATCATACTCGTCCGGCAGGGCGTCTTTTACCTCTGGCCATCCCCAACAGGCCTTGGACGCACCTGTCAATGGATTTCATTACGGATCTACCAGTATCAGCGGGGAAGACTGTTATTCTTGTAGTTGTTGACAGATTCAGTAAAATGGTGCACTTTATTGCTCTTGCCGCATTGCCTAATGCTAACACACTGGCTCAGGTTTTTATTGACCACATCGTGAAGCTTCACGGGGTCCCTTCCGATATTGTTTCGGATCGTGGTACCCAATTTGTTTCTAAATTTTGGAAAGCTTTTTGTTCTCGTTTAGGGGTTCATCTGTTGTTTTCTTCATCTTTCCATCCACAGTCCAACGGTCAGACTGAACGTACCAATCAAAACCTAGAGACATATTTGAGATGCTTTGTTTCCGAAAATCAGGAGGAATGGTCATCTTATTTACCGTTAGCCGAGTTTGCCATTAATAATCGTCGTCAAGAATCCACCGATAAGTCACCATTTTTTGGTGCGTATGGTTTCCATCCTCAGTTTTGTACGTTTAGTGAGGGGGGGCCGTCTGGGATTCCCGAGGAGGAACGATTTGCGTCTTCACTTTCTTCAGTGTGGCAGAGTGTGCAAGAAAGTTTGAAGAGAATTGGTGGTAGATACAAACGTGCGGCTGATAGGAAGCGCTCTGAAGGTCCGGACCTTGGGGTGAATGACTTCGTGTGGTTGTCTACCAGAAATATCAAGTTGAAGGTTCCCTCGTGGAAATTAGGTCCGAGATTTATTGGTCCTTATAGGGTAATTAAGATCATTAACCCGGTGGCGTTTCGTCTGGAGCTACCTCAGACTCTAAGGATCCATAATGTCTTCCACAGATCTCTGCTTAAGAGATATGTAGAACCTCCTGAACCATTGCCACTACCGCCTCCACCGGTGGTTGTTGATGGCAGTCTTGAGTTTCAGCTAGAAAAGATTGTTGATTCACGATATGTTCGCCGCTCTCTTCAGTACCTGGTGCACTGGAAAGGTTATGGTTCCGAAGAGAGAATGTGGGTTCCAGCATCAGAGATAAAAGCGGACAGACTCATTCGGGCTTTTCATAGCTCCCATCCGGAGAGGCCTGGTCTTGAGGGTCCAGGGGCCCCTCGTAGAAAGGGGGGTACTGTCACGACTGTGACTGATCCAGACAGGTCTGGGAGGAGAAGGTCGCAGCGACTTGCTACTCGAAAAAGCTTGTGAGTTTGCTCCGTGGTTCAGGGTATGTCATCTGGGTTTTGCCTTGTGAACCTTTTTGTCCTGACTGGGAGTTTGTAGGCATCCTTCTCAGGTGAGTCCTGTCTGCCACTCCCAGCTACTATATTAGTTTCACTTTCACTTGCAGTCATTGCCAGATATAGTCCTTACTTCCAGTTCTATTCTGACCTTTGAAGGAGATCGTTTGATGGTGTTGCTGTGGAGCTCTTGTCCGGCGTGGACTGTCGTGATTGGGATCGCCTTCTCTGCTCGTGACTGGATAAGTCTATCTCTGATATAGTTTGTTTGTTGCTGTCTTCCCCTGCTGTTCTCCTAGACATGAGTGATGGTGACTAGTGCTCCCATCGGCCTTTCCCCACTCTAGGCTTTAGGGTGACTGAGGGTTTAGGCATCCTGCTCGCCGCACGGGTTCACACCCCGTCTAGGGTATCAGGGCAGACAGGTGCCAGCTTAGGGTTAGTCAGGGGTGGCCATACTATTCCCATCCGTAGATAAGGGTCCCTCTTCCCCTCCGTCTGGTGCGACACAACTGCTGCTGGGGTAGCGGTCGTGACAGTAGGCCTATTATTTAGGCGCTGGATGACAGGTATACGTTTACGGACAGAATTAGACTTGGAGATGCACGGTAGCGTGTGAAGTTATTGAGAATGACTCTATCAGCACCTTCAATGTAATATACCCTTTTATGGATAGATTTAAACTTGGCCTGCTACAGCAGAAACCACTGATTTAGGGAATTGCAAATTTGGGAATTGTATTTCAACCCAGAACAAAAACTGTGCTTTGACGTACACTAAATAACTTTACCAGCCACAGCAGTAACCACAGATTTAGCTGAATATAAATTGTAGGCCTATTATTTAGGTGCTGGATGACAGGTATCCCTTTTACGGACAGAATTAGACTTGGAAATGCACGGTAGCGTGTGAATTTATTGAGGATGAACCTATCAGCACCTTCAATTAAATATACTCTTTTATGGATAGATTTAAACTTGGCCTGCTACAGCAGAAACCACTGATTTATGGAATTGCTAATTTGGGAATTGAGATTCGACCCAGAACAAAAACTGTGCTTTGACGGACACTAAATAACTTGACCAGCCACAGCAGTAACCTCGGATTTAGCTGAATATAAATTGAAGGCCTAGTATTTAGGCCCTGGTTGGATGACAGGCATCCCTTTTTACGGACAGAATTAGACTTGGAGATGCACAGTAGCGTGTGAAGTTATTGAGAATGACCCTATCAGCAACTTCAATGTAATATACCCTTTTATGGATAGATTTAAACTTGGCCTGCTACAGCAGAAACCACTGATTTAGGGAATTGCTAATTTGGGAATTGTATTTCAACCCAGAACAAAACCTGTGCTTTGACGGACACTAAATAACTTGACCAGCCACAGCAGTAACCTCAGATTTAGCTGAATATAAATTGTAGGCCTAGTATTTAGGCCCTGGATGGATGACAGGTATCCCTTTAAGGACAGAATTACACTTGGAGATGCACGGTAGCGTGTGAAGTTATTGAGAATGACCCTATCAGCACCTTCAATGTAATATACCCTTTTATGGATAGATTTAAACTTGGCCTTCTACAGCAGAAACCACTGATTTATGGAATTGCTAATTTGGGAATTGAAATTCAACCCAGAACAAAAACTGTGCTTTGACGGACACTAAATAACTTGACCAGCCACAGCAGTAACCTCGGATTTAACTGAATATAAATTGTAGGCCTAGTATTTAGGCCCTGGATGGATGACAGGTATCCCTTTTTACGGACAGAATTAGACTTGGAGATGCACAGTAGCGTGTGAAGTTATTGAGAATGACCCTATCAGCAACTTCAATGTAATATACCCTTTTATGGATAGATTTAAACTTGGCCTGCTACAGCAGAAACCACTGATTTAGGGAATTGCTAATTTGGGAATTGTATTTCAACCCAGAACAAAAACTGTGCTTTGACGGACACTAAATAACTTGACCAGCCACAGCAGTAACCTCGGATTTAGCTGAATATAAATTGTAGGCCTAGTATTTAGGCCCTGGATGGATGACAGGTATCCCTTTAAGGACAGAATTACACTTGGAGATGCACGGTAGCGTGTGAAGTTATTGAGAATGACCCTATCAGCACCTTCAATGTAATATACCCTTTTATGGATAGATTTAAACTTGGCCTTCTACAGCAGAAACCACTGATTTATGGAATTGCTTATTTGGGTATTGAAATTCGACCCAGAACAAAAACTGTGCTTTGACGGACACTAAATAACTTGACCAGCCACAGCAGTAACCTCGGATTTAGCTGAATATAAATTGTAGGCCTAGTATTTAGGCCCTGGATGGATGACAGGTATCCCTTTACGGACAGAATTACACTTGGAGATGCACGGTAGCGTGTGAAGTTATTGAGAATGACCCTATCAGTACCTTCAATGTAATATACCCTTTTATGGATAGATTTACACTTGGCCTTCTACAGCAGAAACCACTGATTTATGGAATTGCTAATTTGGGAATTGAAATTCAACCCAGAACAAAAACTGTGCTTTGACGGACACTAAATAACTTGACCAGCCACAGCAGTAACCACAGATTTAGCTGAATATAAATTGTAGGCCTATTGTTTAGGCGCTGGATGACAGGTATACGTTTACAGACAGAATTAGACTTGGAGATGCACGGTAGCGTATGAAGTTATTGAGAATGACCCTATCAGCACCTTCAATGTAATATACCCTTTTATGGATAGATTTAAACTTGGCCTTCTACAGCAGAAACCACTGATTTAGGGAATTGCTAATTTGGGAATTGTATTTCAACCCAGAACAAAAACTGTGCTTTGACGTACACTAAATAACTTTACCAGCCACAGCAGTAACCACAGATTTAGCTGAATATAAATTGTAGGCCTATTATTTAGGCGCTGGATGACAGGTATACGTTTACAGACAGAATTAGACTTGGAGATGCACGGTAGCGTATGAAGTTATTGAGAATGACCCTATCAGCAACTTCAATGTAATATACCCTTTTATGGATAGATTTAAACTTGGCCTGCTACAGCAGAAACCACTGATTTAGGGAATTGCTAATTTGGGAATTGTATTTCAACCCAGAAAAAAATATATCCTTTGCCAGACAGCAGACAGTATTACAATTGGCTAGCCACAGCTGAAACACCAGATTTAGGGTACTGCTATTTTGGCAATTGTATTTCACCCCTCAATAAAATAGCAAGCACAGCTAAGCCCCTGATGTAGGATATAGCAAAAAAAAAAAAACACACTATTGATGGTTAAATGGACTTGGTGGCAGCTTGTGCTGGCGCACCACAAGACATAGAATGGCCGTCGATCACCCCAGAAAAAAGTGACACAAAAACGCTCTGGGCAGCCTAAAAACAGTGAGCAATTAAATAGCAGAGGTTGAATGATACACAGCGGTACATCGATCACTTCAGTAAGTAAATCCCTGCCTAATCTGGCCCTAACAGCAGCAGCTGCATCCTATCCCTACACTGATCAGAGCAGAGTGACGTGCGGCGCTACGTGACTCCAGCTTAAATAGAGGCTGGGTCACATGCTGCACTGGCCAATCACAGCCATGCCAATAGTAGGCATGGCTGTGATGGCCTCTTGGGGCAAGTAGTATGACGCTTGTTGATTGGCTGCTTTGCAGCCTTTCAAAAAGCGCCAAGAAAGTGCCGAACACCGAACCCGGACTTTTACAAAAATGTTCGGGTTCGGGTCCGTGTCACGAACAACCCAAAGTTTGGGTTCGCTCATCCCTACTCCTGCTATGTGTGAGGCTGGCTGTGATTGGTCTAGACCCCTGTCCAGCAACAACAGTTTAAGGGTCCATTCACATGTCCGTTGTTTCTTTCCTGATCTGTTCCGTTTTTTGCGGAACAGATCTGGACCAGATCTGGACCCATTCATTTTCAATGGGTCCTGAAAAAAAAACGGACAGCTCAATGTCTGATTTTTTTTCAGGACCCATTGAAAATGAATGGGTCCAGATCTGGTCCAGATCTTTTCCGCAAAAAACGGAACAGATCAGAAAAGAAACAACGGACGTGTGAATAAGGCCTAACTCTATGCTTTCTGTTGTTTCTGGTGTGTCATTGAGCTTACCTCACATCCATATAATGAATCTTAAAGGCATATTATCTTTTCTGCTTCTGTGAACACAATATATATAACAGTTATATGACATCCAAACATGAAGTCACTGTAAATAACTCTTCTTTTGTCAACTATATTAAGGTTATTGGCAGGTCTAGCTATATAAACATACGATATAAGCTATGTTAGCAACCTAGGACAGGTCTTAGCTGGCCAGATACAAGGGCTATGTGGACGGTCCACAGAAAACCTGCCAGCAGAGTCATCAAAAACATAAGAGACTGCTGCATGACTTGGGGCTCAGACTGCTTGGCTGATTTGCAAGGGGGTGAGGTGAAAGACAGATGCCCATTGGCTGAAGATGCCAACTCTGCACTTTCAGCAGGGGACCAGGTGGGAGACCATGTGAAGGAACTGGATGCACTGTCAGCCATCCAATCTACTACCCCCTCTACTTGTTCTGGCCTCATCATTCGTACACTGGTATTCGGGCATACAAAATAATGCTGAACGTTCTGTCACCTACGTGCTCCTGAGGAAGAAAAGATCCACCATGTCCTCTCCCTGAAACAGGAGCTCCACCATCACCAGTAGCACCACGACCAGGGCCATGTCCCTTATTTGATGCTCTCCTCATTCTTTGAGGTCACCCACTGAACTAACAGACGGATTAACTATATTAATTTCCCTGTCATGTATGCAATGCATGGGTACCTCACACAAAAATTGGGTATATTTCACCAACCAAACTAATAGACGGATTGACTATATTTATTTCCCTGTCAGGTATGGAGTGCAGGTGAATGGGAATATGTCACCCACCAATCTAACAGACAGATTAATTATAAAAAATTTCCTGTCACGTATGCAATGCAGGTGTACCTCACACAAAAATTTGATATATTTCACCCACCGAACTAACATACGGATTAACTATATTTATTTCCCTGTCAGGTATACAGTGTACGTAGGTGTACCTCACACAAAAATTGGGTATTTTTCACCCACCGAACTAACAGACGTATTAACTATATTTATTTCCCTGTCAGGTATGCAATGCAGGTGTAGCTCACAACAAGAATGGGAATATGTCACCCACCAGTCTAACAGATGGATTAACTATATTAATTTCCCTGCCACGTATGCAATGCAGGTGTACCTCACACAAAAATTGGGTATATGTCACCCACCGAACTAACAGACAAATTAACTATATCAATTTCCCTGTCACGTATGCAATGCAGGTATACCTCACACCAAGAATGGGAATATGTCACCCACCAATCTAACAGACGGATTAATTATATTAATTTTCCTGTCACGTATGCAATGCAGGTGTACCTCACACAAAAATTGAATATATTTCACCCACCGAACTAACATACCAATTAACTATATTTATTTCCCTGTCAGGTATGCAGTGTACGTAGGTGAACCTCACACCAAGAATGGGAATATGTCACCCACCAATCTAACAGACAGATTAACTATATTAATTTCCCTGTCACGTATGCAGTGCAGGTGTACCTCACACAAAAAATAGGTATATGTCACCCACTGAACTAACAGACAAATTAACTATATTAATTTCCCTGTCACGTATGCAATGCAGGTGTACCTCACACCAAGAATGGGAATATGTCACCCACCGAACTAACAGATGGATTAACTATTTTAATTTCCCTGTCACGTATGCAGTGCAGGTGTACCTCACACAAAAATTGGATATATTTCACCCACCGAACTAACAGACGGATTAACTATATTTATTTCCCTGTCAGGTATGCAGTGTACAGTAGGAGTACCTCACACCAAGAATGGGAATATGCCACCCACCAATCTAACAGACGGATTAAAGGGGTTATCTGGCCCCAACTTGAAAATTGCCCATCTTCATTACCTGTGGAGGGAAGTTTATTACACCAATACTTACCCTCCACAGTGCAGCCCTTCCTATGATTCTCTTCACGGGCACATGACCGCTCCTGAAACATTTTCAAGTATTCTGGTCCAGCTCCGTCTTCTTCTTTTCCTGCCTGAGGCAGGAGACGGAACGTTATCACTGACATCACCGCCTCCTGCTGGCCTACCTAGGTCCCGTCGCTTGCACACTACTGCGCATGCGCCGGGACCGCCAGCCATCTTTTGAGTGTATAGGCTTCTATGTGAAGCCTGTACTGACTGATGTACAGTGGTATTGGTGCAGGTACGGGTATAAATGGGTATCAACCAGTTTTCCTAGAGGCAGATATAACCAATAAATAGCTGAATTCAATTAACGGGGGCATCCAGGCTTTTAAAATTGATGGCCTATGGTCAATATTAGATGGGTGGGGGTCCCACTCTCGCAGATCAGTGGTGGGGGCAAAAGCTGCCATCTCTTCGTTGTTCATATTGTGAATGCCATGTATTCATTGGCAGCTGTTCTGACTTCAGCTCACGCCCATTCAAGTGAATAAAGCAGAGCTGCAATACAAGACATGGCCTATGCACATGAGTGGCGCTGTTCCTGGAAATAAAATAAAAATTAAATGCCCCTTTTTTCTAGTCCTGGACATCCAGTATAAATGGGAGCATTTCACCTAAAAATGGGTAACTATAAAATCAGATACGAAAAACAATGGAAAAACGTCTTGGTAACAGGCGCCTCTTAGATTCAAGGGCAGCAGAGAGACAAAACAATTGGGCCTCACACAATCAGTAAGATAAATTACTGACGAAAGGGACGCATTCTTCTAAAATAACTCAAAACTATCGGAGGAACGCTCCCTCCCACGAAATAGGGATGTGGTACAATACAGTGGTCAACAAGATTAGGAAACCGCAAGCCCACACAGGGTTACGGCCAGGCCTGGGACACATTCCTGTCACCAGCAGCATACAGGCCGGCCAAACTACAAGTAAAAGAATAGCGTTCAGGCTGAAAAACAGCGCCACACTTGTCCACAGGTCAGGTGTGGTATTGCATTCTACTGTAACTCCGCAGATATCCTGTATTCCTCAATATTCATGTACCACTGTGAAATATGTAACCCATGGTACGACAATATTAGTACATGTGTGCTGAGGCCACCAATCGGATATATTGGCCCACATTTACTAAGCTTTTGGAGTAAATTATTGCAAAAAATTATTGCAGGGAACAGAAAACTGGGCACTGGATGTAGATTTTGTCAAATTCCTTAAGAAAGGCCAGTAATGGCTTTATTGATGAGATATAACATTTACTATTAGCTGCTGCACCTTCTGTGTCTGTCTCTCTCACTTCAGCTCACTCCTGTGGATGTCACTGTTATGGGGGCACTGTGGATGTCACTGCTATGGGGGCACTGTGGATGTCACTGTTATGGGGGAACTGTGGATGTCCCTGTTATGGGGGGCACTGTGGATATCACTGTTATGGGGGGCACTGTGGATGTCACTGTTATGGGGGCACTGTGGATGTCATTGTTATGGGGGCACTGTGGACGTCACTGTTATGGATGCACTGTGGATGGCACTGTTATCGTCACTGTTATGGGGGCACTGTGGATGTCACTGTTATGGGGGCACTGTGGATGTCACTGTTATGGGGGCACTGTGGATGTCATTGTTATGGGGCACTGTGGACATCACTGTTATGGACGCACTGTGGATGGCACTGTTATCGTCACTGTTATGGGGGCACTGTGGATGTCACGGTTATGGGAGCAATGTGGATGTCACGGTTATGGGGCACTGTGGACGTCACTGTTAGAGGGGGCACTGTGGATGTCACTGTTATGGGGGGCACTGTGGATGTTACTGTTATGGGGGCACTGTGGATGTAATTGTTATGGGTGCTGAGTATAAGTGATAGGGCTCGTGCACAGAACCATATCTGTTTTGCGGTCTGCAAGTCGCAGATACACTAAACTGTGTATTCACAGTTTTTTGCAGGCCCATTGAGTTCTCTGGGTTTTAGATCTGCATTATGAGGACCAGAATAGGACATGTTCTATCTTTCGCAGAACTGACATACGGATGTGGAAAGCACATGGACGTCATCAGTGTGTTTTCTACATCCGTATGTCAGTTCCAGTAAAGACAGAACATGTCCTATTCTGGTCTTCAAAATGAGGACCTCAAATCCATAGAACGCAATGGGACTGCCAAAATTGTGGATCGCAAAATGGATATGGTCGTGTGTATAAGGGTTTAGATAAACAGCTCAGCAGGCAGGATCATACAAGATAGTCTTAGATACACCACTCAGCAGGCTGTGTCATACAAAATGGTATTAGATACACAGCTTAGCAGGTAGTATCATACAAAATGGGATTAGATACACATTTTAGCACGCTGTATCATAGAAGATGGGATTAGATACACACTTCAGCAGGCAGTATCATAGAAGATGGGAGATTAGATATACATATTCAGCAGGCAGTATCGCACATAACAGGATGTGTATCAGGCACACATACAGGATAGGATTAGATACAGATGTGATTGGATACGCTTGCTGATTCCAGTCATTGATAGAACAATTGATAAGTAAATTATAACTAAGTAAGTGAAAGTATGCTTATTCACTGTCCATGATAGTAACAAGTAGGTGCTTCGCGCACCAGGCACAGTCAAAAGGGACCAAAAGGTCAACCGAGTCCATAAGTAGCAAGGGAATAAAGGGGAAGGGGATGGGGGTAAGGGGGATGGGAAGAAAGGAGTATATCAGGGATAGGCCGTAAGGCCAAAAAGCAAAACAGGTCTAGAACAATGTTAAAGTCACCCCCCAGAATCAGGAGGCCCTCGGTGAAGTCCTCCAAGGCTCTAAGGGTCTTGGATAGGAAACTAATCTGCCCCGTATTAGGGGCATAAATAGACGCCAAAGTGACTAATGTACCTGCTAACTTTCCTTTAACAAACAGGTACCTGCCGGCTCCATCAGTGTGAGATTCAATCAGGTCCCAGGAGATTGTGTTGGAGATAAGGATTGAGACACCTTTCGTCTTGGAATCCGGATCAGAACTGTGGTAGACATGTGGAAAACGTCTATCGGAGAGCTTCGGAGTGGAGGAGGAGCGGAAATGTGTTTCCTGGATAAATGCCACATGAGCTCTTTTTTTTCCAGAGGAGACGCAGGAGAGAAGATCTCTTTTCAGGCAAGTTCAAACCCTGTACATTAAGGGAGACCAACAAAATGTCAGACATATTGAACAGTAGAGGATAAAAAGCAAGTGCGTATAAAACCGCTTTGTGAGAGAGAAATGTGTTGTCAATAGGGGGAGGAGGAGAACGGGAGTAGGGTAGGAGAAGGCTGAAAAGAGGAAAATGGGGAGGGGGAGGGATCCTAGCTATTAGCAGGGAAAAGCTGCAAAAGCAGAAGTAACTGTGAGTAACCCGTCAAAAGGGTATTAAGGAAAGGACTCACAGTGCCCTAGTAGGGGAGGTAGAACGGCAAGCGACTAGGAGAGGGAGTGAAACCTAATCTCAGAAAGAACTCCTAGTGACCTGAAAAAGATTTTACTTCCGGGAGACCCCTTCCTAGAATGAACAGCAACATTGACAGCGGAGAGAGGTAAGGATAGATGTATAGGTTTATACCTGCAAGACAGATAAAATGGAGGTAGCACAGGAAATAACAGAAAAACACAGAGGATAGAATAAGAACAAAGTCATAAGACCAATATCATCCCGTGAGGTTGAAGAAACATAGAGTTTCACAGCAAAGTCCCTTTCAGGAATGCAGGTGAAGAATCGCCCCATCAGAGACGAAAATGGTGTATCAACGGGGAGATTGCGGTAGACGTCTTGCAGGCTGGTAGTGAGGTCTGGAAGAATGGCCGCGGGAGGAGCTGGAACGGCCAGGAGATGCGCGTCTCGATGACGGAGATGTTGATCATCGAGGGAAATCTGGCCTTTGTGGTGGCCCTTGCAGGAGTGGAGGCAATGTCCAATCCGGAACAGCAAATGGATGGATATCCAGGAACTTGAAAAGATCTGAGAGGTCGGCAGGAGAGCGGACCAGCATTGACTGACCGGTAGAGTATCGGACGATGAGGTGGAACGGATGTCCCCAGCGGTAAGATGCTCCAGCTTCTTTAATAGCCTCTAGCAGAGGCCTAACTATTCTTCACATAGATAGGGTTAGGCGGGACACATCTGGCAAGATAGTAATTGGAGTGTCCTCAAAGAAGAGTTCCTTCTTCTCCCAGGCTTTGCGTAGAATTCGCTCTTTCACCGTGTAAAAATGTACCTGACAGATGACGTCACGTGGCCTCTCCAGGTCATGATTTCTGGGACCAGCGGTCCTGTGGACTCTGTGTAGCTCAATCTTGGTCGAAAGTGGATCATCAAGGACCGAGTTGAATATGTCAACCACAACGGAATGTAGCTGATCGCTGGGGACAGACTCCGGGATGTTACGGAGCTTAAGGTTGTTCCGGCAGCCTCTATTTTCCATGTCATCAAGATGTAAAGAAAAGTCCTGCAGTTGAGAGGTATGCGCAGACAGGGTCGCGGAATGAGAATGGACCGTGAATGTAGTGGCCGCGTAGCGGTGTTCTAGCGATGACAGTCGGGCGTCTAGCTGATGGACATCATCACGAACCACTTGGAGAGCCTGGGCTTGTTTGGTTTCTATGCAAGCCACTTGTGCCTCCAAATCAGACTTTGTGGGCAATGCCCTCACCATTTCCCATAGCTCTGCCAACGTGCGATCAATGGTAGATGGGGGTGGGGGGAGCCCCTGTGATTCCTCAGGATGCTGCGACAGCGAGGAGAAAATGGCAGGCATGCCTTGGCTGAGAAAGTGAGTGTCCAGGGCAGGCCGTGGGTGAGTAGGAGCAGGGTCCAGCAGGGTCGGTGGCATCCCCTCAGTAAAACCCCGTGTAGGGCTAGTCGCATGAGAATGGATCTGGGATATATCCCTCCCGGGAGTGTGCCGTGAGCCATTTAAAGCCGAGTAAGGCGCGTAGGTGCAGGCTTGCAGGCCTCCGCCTTCATTAGGCCCCGATCTCACCTGAGAGGCGGTGTCTGGAAGCTCCGGCGGATACGGAGCTGCGTGGCATAGCGGGGAACCCGGTCGGGTGGCAATTTCACTCAGGGGGGCCGGGGCTGAGCGACATAGAAACTGTTCACCTGGGTGCTGCACGCTGGTAAGCAGGGCCTCCGGAGTTGGCGCCGGAAGAAACGGCTGTGCCGCAGGCCGCAATGATGAAGAAGCGGCGGCCATTATGGGCGACTCTGCGTCTCCTTGCTGGGTGGAACGGAGGAACCGGCCTATAGAGTGCTCGGGAGGGACCGCGGGTTGGCTCCTCGATCTTCTCCCCTTAGTCATGGCCTGTCGGAGGTGAGTAAGAAGGTAGTCCCGCTTGATTCCATGAAGCAGGTCACGGAGCTCTCCTCCATGAAGCCACGCCCCCTCAATAACCCTATTTTTGATAACCTTTCTGGGTACTATAGTCCACTCATTCCAGTCCTCCTGTGAGCTCTCTATAGCTCTGCCTTTGTCTTTCTTGTGCAAAGACGACAAGATTTGTACACAATACTCCACATCCTGTGCATCTATACCCCTTTTCATGCAATCCATAATCTTATTGGCCTTGACAGCAGCTGCCTGACACTAGTTGCTACAGTAAAGTTGATTGTCAACTAAAATTCCTAAGACCTTTTCCATTTCAGTGTTACCCAGTGTTTTATAATTTAGCATGTACGGGAAATGTATTTTTCCTTCCCATGTGCATAAACTTACATTTACCAGTGTATGTATCTCTTCTATTATAACCAGTACAGTGTAGGGAAAGAATAGCAAGAAATAATTGACGAACTTTGATACAAGAAAGCATTTTGAGGGAGTGAGGGGAACAGGGGCACAGTGCATAATAGTACAGCTACTACAGAACCTCATTTTTGCTGTTCTGCTCTACAAAATATAATTTTTTCTCCTTTGAAGAGAGACACCTGTTTATTCCCCCCCCCCCCCTTCCCCTTCCAAAACCTCAAGTTTCTACATATTTTTATTGCAAGTATAGAACCCGAATAGCATTCTGCTGCTGGGCAAGTTCTCATATATTTTAAGTGCATTATACCTGTCCAATGTTATTAAACACTTTTCTGACAATAACACCATTTATATACCATCAACCATTTCAGGACCCTGCCATTTTTCACCTTTCTGTCCAGGCCATTTTTAGCAAATCTGACATTTGTCACTTTATGTGGTAATAACTTTAAAGCGCTTGTACTTACCCAGGCCATTCTGAGACAGTTTTCTCGTCATATATTGTACTCCATGACAGTGGTATAATTTAGTTTAAAAAAATCATTTTTATTTATAAAAAAAATACAAAATTTACCCAAAATGTTGAAAAATTAGCAAATTAGCAAATTTCCATTTCTCTTCTTGTATAATAGATAGTAATAACTCCAAAAATAGTTATTACTTTACATTCCCCATATGTAAACTTCATGTTTGGATCATTTTGTGAATGCCTTTTTATTTTTTGGGGACGTTAGAAGGCTTAGAAGTTTAGAAGCAAATCTTGAAATTTTTCAGAAAATTTCCAAAACCCACTTTTTAAGGACCAGTTCAGGTCTGAAGTCACTTTGCGAGGCTTACATAATAGAAACCACCCAAAAATGACCCCATTTTGGAAACTACACCCCTAAAGGTATTGAAAACGTATTTTACAAACTTTATTAACCCTTTAGGCGTTCCACAATAATTAATGGGAAATGGAGGTGAAATTTCAGAAATTTCTGAATTTTTGGCAGATTTTCAATTTTAATTAAAAAAAATTCGCTAACAAAGCAAGGGTTAACAGCCAAACAAAACCCAATATTTATTGCTATAATCCTGTAGTTTACAGGAACACCCCTTATGTGGTCGTAAAAACTGCTGTACGGGCACACGGCAGGGCGCAGAAGGAAAGGAACGCCATATGGTTTTTGGAAGGCAGATTTTGCTGGACTGTTTTTTTGACACCATGTCCCATTTGAAGCCCCCTGATGCACCCCTAGAGTAGAAACTCCCAAAAAGTGACCCCATTTTGAAAACTACGGGATAAGGTAGCAGTTTTGTTGGTACTATTTTAGGGTACATATGATTTTTCATTGCTCCATATTAAACTTTTTGCGAGGGAAAGGTAACAAAAAATAGCTGCTTTGGCACCGTTTTTATTTTTTGTTATTTACAATGTTCATCTGACAGGTTATATCATGTGGTATTTTTATAGAGCAGGTTGTTACGGACACGACAATACCAAATATGTATACTTTTTTGGGTTGTTTGTTTAAGTTTTACATAATAAATCATTTTTGAAAAAAATCATATTTTAGTGTCTGCATATTCTGAGAGCCAAATTATTATTATTATTTGGGTTGATCGTCTTAGGTAGGGGATCATTTTTTGCATTATGAGATGACGGTTTGATTAGCACTATTTTAGGGTACATATGACTTTTTGATTGCTTGGTATTACACTTTTTGTGATGTAAGGTGACAAAAAATGCCTTTTTTGACACTTTTTTTTTTTTACAGTGTTCACATGAGGGGTTAGGTCATGTCATATTTTTATACAACAGGTTGTTACAGATGCGACAATACCTAATATGTATACTTTTTTTTATTTATGTAAGTTTTACACAATGGTATCCTTTTTTAAACAAAAAAAAAATCATGTTTTAGTGTCTCCATAGTCTGAGAGCCATAGTTTATTGTATTTTTTTGGGCGATTGTCTTAGGTAGGGTCTCATTTTTTGTGGTATGAGATGTCGGATTGATTCGTACGACTTTGGGGTGCGTATGACTTTGATTACTTAATATTACAATTTTTATGCTGGCTTTTTTTACACCGTTTTTAATTTATTTTTTATGGTGTTCAACTGAGGGGTTAGTTCATGTAATATTTTTTATACAGCAGGTTCTTACGGACTCGGAGTTACCTAATGCATATACTTTTTTATTTATTTAAGTTTTACACAATAACAGCATTTTTGAAACAAAAAAAAAAATCATGTGTTAGTGTCTCCATATTCTAAGAGCCATAGTTTTTTTATTTTTTGGACGATTGTCTTAGGATGGGTGTAATTTTTTGCGGGATGAGGCGACGGTTAGATTGGTATGATTTTGGGGGGCATACGCCATTTTGATCACTTGGTGTTGCACTTTTAGATAGGAGATAAAAAATGTTTTTTTAAGCACAGTTTTTGACAGTGTTCACCTGAGGTGTTAGGTCATGTGATATTCTTATAAGAGCCAGTGGATATGGACGAGGCAATACCTAATATTTTTTTTTACTTTATTTTGGGAAAAGGACACTTTTTTTTTTTTTTACATGAAACCTTAAATTTTGTTTGTTAAACTTTTTTTTTTTTTATACTTGTTTTCACTTTTTTTTGTCCCACTCTGGGACTTCAACTTTTGGGGGTCTGATCCCCTTTACAATGTTTTGCAATACTTCTGTATTGCAAAGCATTGGCTGTAAGTGTATTACTGAATGTAATACACTTCAGCTTGCTTGCCTGTGAGATCCAGGGGGCTGGATCTCACAGGCTGTCACGGAAGACAGCCACGATGCCTAAGGAAGGCATAGGGCTGCCTTCCCTGTCATCGGGTCCCCGTCACAGCAGCGCTGGGACCCGATGTCTTCTCCCTCCCTGGATGTAAGAGACAGACGAAGAAGATGACAGTGAAAGGGTGACAAAGGTCTAGGTTAGACGTTTACCCACTGTCACATTGGTATAGGGGAGATGGGATGAGGAAAAGAAAGGGGAAAAGGAGGAGCAGGTGGATGGGTGTAGCGCCAATCCATAATAATCAGTGGTCCCGTGATGATGGTAACGGGGAATGACAGGTGGTGAAAATTAAACCGTGGGTGCCCAGTCAGATGGAAATTTATATATAAACCTATAGGGGCAAGTACCCAAATTACACGCATATAAATACAAGATGAGATGGATATATGCGGTGAAACAGTAATCCCTTCTGCTTAGAGAAGCACCTAGGGGATTAGAAATGGTAGTCCCTTTGTTGGTCCCTTTTGGGATAATAGAAGCAGAAGCTTATAAAAACAAGAAGGTCTCAGACAAATAAAAGGTGAATAAGAGGTAAATAAAATAAATATAAATATCAACTCACTTCGCTGGGGGGTTGTCTCCGGGATAAAGCTCAAGACACCTGGGACGTTAAATCCGCGCAGGCCAGGATCGCATGTAGCATGGTGGAGATTCACAGCATCAAACACATCCAGGGCTTCCAGTAAATCTCTTTCATACGGTAATATGTGGCTCAAAGCATTTCCCGGGCTACTTGTAGTAATACCCCCTTCCTCAGGAGCATATCATATTTTAAAAACAATAATAAAGAACATATGGATCAACAATTATATATAAATACACACTAATGCATAGGCTAATCCAATCAACGATTTGGAAAACGGCGCGCAATGGAGCCGGAACCGGAAGTGACGTCACCGGAAATGGGATACCAGGCATGTGGTGGGGAGCCTGAGGACTATGACGATGATTGTGTATTGGACAGGACCTCAGAGCTGCTGAGAAAGAGAAGACATCAGAAGAGAAGAATGATGGCTGCAGCAGCAATAAAGAGTATAGGAAGAGAAAACTGAGGCAAAAAAAGTGGCAGGGGCAGATCGCTTCTATTGTGGTCAGCTCAGGAACTGTTGATGCTGCTGATTCTGTGGGTGCAGGCTCAAAATGTGCCAGGCCTACACCAAGCTCAGCTGCCCCTAACTTTGTGCGAGCAACTCCCATGTGGCGTTTTTTTTTCACAAGTCCAGCACAAAAAAAAAATCACACCCGTGTGCAAGATCTGAAGGATTAAAATAAGCTGTGGGCGTTCTAACATACACATAGGTAGCAGGGCTCTATTGCTGCACATGAGGTGACATCTCAGGATCTTGTGGGAAAATAGAACTGGCCAGCATTTTCAATCAGAACAAGACTGTCCTCCTTCTCCAGGCAGAACAGTGTCCTTGTCACAATCATATGCTGCTTCTTCACCTGCTCAGACTCCTCCTTGTTTCATCTTGAGATATCCATAACGGAAGGTGTGGCTATGAGAAAGTTATTCTCAATCAGCAATTAGCTTAAAGAGGACCTTTCACTAGTTTAAAAACTAAAAACTAACTATATGAGTGGGCAGAGCGGCGCCCAAGGGTCCCCCTGCACTTACTAGTATGTCTGGGCGCCGCTCCGTTCGCCCGGTATAGGCTCTGGTGTATGCAGCTCCCTCTGTTGTACGGGGCAGAGTTTTTGTATTAGGGTTGTCCCTTGCTGCAGCGCTGGCCAATAGTAGCGCACTCCCCGTACAACAGAGGGAGCTACAGACACCGGAGCCTATACCGGGCGAACGGAGCGGCGCCCAGACATACTAGTAAGTGCAGGGGGACCCCTGGGCGCCGCTCTGCCCACTGATATAGTTAGTTTTTAGTTTTTAAACTAGTGAAAGGTCCTCTTTAAGGGCAAGCTAAACTTCCACCTGGCCAAGTTGCTGGTGGTTCAATTGCTGCTATGCCATTAGGTTGTGGTAAATGTGGCCTTCACCTAAATTAAATTTTTCTAGGATGGGGCCCGAGCAGTATGCTGGTACTCTTGGCCAGGTAAGCAAGTGTTCTGAAGTATTAGTAGTAATACTAATAATAAATGTTGCAAAAATGATTAATTATACTTACTTCATGTGTTTATATAGAGCTTGTGCCTACACAACCTTCTTAGAAAGATTGTCTACTTGCATTTACCTTGGCTGTTATAAAGCTATATAATAAATGTATCACTCCTTGCAGATAAGCTTTAGAGCAAGGAGTTCCCATGTCTGTGATCCATACTCTTTGACAATGCATGATAGATATTCTTTTTATATTAAACAGTTTATGTTAAGTAAGATCTTGGTAGACATGGTGCCAGAGAGTGTACTTGTGATACTAAGCATGATTCTGCAAAAATCTTATTTATACAATAATTTCTATAATTGGCTTGTGCCGAATAGTCATATAATGTATGGTTTATCTGAACAATTGGCTGTATGTAAAACCTTTAATAAAAATGATCTGATTAAAAAAAAAAAAAAGACATTTGGCTTGTATTATTAATACATCAGTCACAATATATCAATACTGCTTGGCCAGCTTTAGACATGTTTTAGACAGCAAGACATAATTTGTGTTTAAGGGTTCATAATGTTTTATGTGCTTATGAGCTTCCTTCTGGGTTTGGACTTACACCACCAGAGAGCTAGATCCTCCATTTTGGAGCTGATTTTGGAACCAAGCTTTTGCAATTAGAGTCTATTTAATGTTTGATTCACAAAAAAACTCACTAAACCTAATTGATTATATGTGTACACTGACAACAAAGTTGACGATGCAACTGTAGACATACAAGTGTTCCATTTAAATGAAGCGTGTTCCTCAAACATGATCCATGCAGAGTGTTGCTGTATACCTGATTTTTTAGAATAATTGACATATTATTACAAAGATTACATAAAAACGTAATACATTGAGAAAAAACATGTCTCTAATTAATGGGCATATTAACAAGACATATCTTCAACATTTTATGCAATATTTTTAAATTGGCCAGGTAGAGTTTTTTTTAGATGTATATGTGACCTGATTTCTTCAATAAATTAAAATACACATAAAAAGTAAAGGAGAAATTTTTGTAAGTCATAATGCAAGCAGAATTCTCTATTGAAATGTAGTAGATCATAAAATACTAATGAAAATTTCATCCTACAGTGAAATATCTGTACAATTTATTTATATCATTTATTTATACATACCTTAATAATGTTTTAAAGAGGCTTTGGAATATCCCAGTCGGATCTTATCTGTCTTATCTGTCTGTCAGGCAGCACTTATTGTAGAATTTCACAGGTTGTTAGGATTAAGACCGGTACCTTTTTTTCCCTCAAAATAGAGAAATATTTGAATAAAAAGAGAGAAGGTAGGATGAATTGCCATTGGTTGTAGCAACTTCAGGTTTCCAAGACCTGCAAATCATATATTTTGAGAACTGTCATTAAATAGTGGAATATTCTCTGACAGCTAGCAGCATCCTCATATTACATATTTATAACATGCAGCAAACCCCAGAGCTCAATATGAACACAAAAATAAGTTGAGCCTTCGAAATCAGTGGAAGCTGTGGCTGCTGCCTAACTAACCATATAATAAAAAAACATGTGGGATGCTGCTTATGCTATTAATTAAATCTCTCCCAGTTCTTTACCAGTAAGCACAGAGGCATTTATCGTACAATGATGTGAAACCAAACACACTTATTAGTTCAATGTGGTGTAATCCCTAGTGGTAAATAATAAAGATCACAAACAGTTTGTCATTGTTAGCACAGTGAGTACAAACGCAAATAATCTAACTTTATATTATTAATAGAGATGAGCGAATCGAAGCTGACAAAGTCGAATTTGTTCCGAATTTCCGGAAAAATTCTATTTCTTACAATGGCGGGCATCTAAAATGGTGTCTAAAATGGTGGCTACATGTGTGAGGACATGGGGCAAGGAACTCTGGGAAGGCAGGATGACCCATAATGCCATGCATGCAGCCAATCAGCAGCCAGCCAGCCCGGTGATGTCACAGCCCTATAAATACGGCGGCCATCTTAGATGCTGCCATTCACCATTGTACATTGTTCAGGGACAGACATGTATGCAGGCGCTAGGGAGAGTGAAAGAAAAACTGGTTAAAAAAAAAAAAGGAAAGATGCGATTTACTAGTGCAGTGAAAGGATAGTGAAAGGAATCATTTCACAGTCAGGAAGAGACGTGTGCAGATGATAGTAGGGAGAGTCATAGGAATTTCCTCATTGTGAAAACCAGCGATTTACAAGTGCAGGGAAAGGACAGTGAGAAGAATCATTTCACAGTCAGGGAGAGACATGTGCAGATGCTAGGGAGAGTTATAGTAAAATCCTCAATGTGAAAACAATCAATTTACAAGTGCAGAAAACATTACATGGGGATCCAGATAGTCTCATAATACCTCTCTGTTATTCCAGCAATTAGTTATTGGGGTGCAAGTACTATGTTGAAAAGCCTTTAGTGGCTTTTATCCGAGGAAAAAGATAAATCTATACGCAGGTCACTTTTGCTGTTAACTGAACTGATATTTAGTGGCCTATTTCAATACAATACAATAAATATATACGCAGGTCACTTTTGTTGTTATTTACGCAAAAATCATTTGCACAGCACAGTTGCATTTATTTCTGGTGAAAGAGTATAGGGGCTTATTTCATTTAAAAAAAATATATACATATGCACTGCTGGTGAAAGCGTATAGTGGCCTATTTCAATCCAAGAAGAAATATATATTTTCAGTTCACTTTTGCAGATATTTTTGTTGAAAGCCTATAGGGACGTATCTCAGTAAACAAAGAAAAATATATTCTCAGTTCACTTCTGCAGTTATTTCTGTTGAAAGCGTATAGTGGCCTATTTTAGTCCAACCAGAAAAATACATTTTCAGGTCACTTCTGCAGTTATTTCTGTTGAAAGCGTATAGTGGCCTATTTCAGTCCAACAAGAAATATACTATTTCAGTTCACTTCTGCAGTTATTTCTGTTGAAAGCGTATAGTTGCCTATTTGAGTCCAACAAGAAATATACCGTATGTTCTCAGTTCACTGTTGCACCTATATCTGGTAAAGCCTTTACTGGTATAATGCAGTATAAAAAGAAATATACATTTGCCTCTGCACTTATATCTTGAAAGACCTTTATTGATGTATATCAGTAGAAAAATAAATATACATTCGCCATTCGCTGGTGCACTTATATGTAGAAAAGCCTTTATTGATGTATATCAGTAGAAAAATAAATATACATTCGCCATTTGCTGCTGCACTTATATCTTGAAAAAAATGTATTCACGTATAGTAGTAGAAAACGAAATATACAGTCGCTGCTGCACTTATATCTTAAAAAACATTTATTGATGTATATCAGTAGATAAATAAAAATATATTCAGAGTTCACTGTTGCAGTTATATGAGGTACAAAAATCAAGATATATTCAGCGTTCAGCGCTGCAGTTATATGTGGGAAAGTCCTTTTTGCGGTATGGGTTGAAATTTTGTATTTACGTTTCACACACTGCGCACTTACGTGACGACGTCCATAAGAGCAGCACACCAATACAGGTGAATACACTATGCACTAACCCTTTAAAAAAAAAAAGCTAAATATTTTACACCAGCCCGCATCTATCTACGGTATTCCTTACTGGACACTACGGGGACTTTTCTGCAGCACAGAAACTGCACACGGTCCACGTCTTGCTCTTCCAGCGTGGACCTACTTCCTCCACTATGTCCTGTTCACTTCAGAAAAAATCTTGTATTCTGCATTAAAGGGAATCTGTCACTAGCAATTTACCCCAATTTTTTTTTCATGAATCCATGTTTAACAGAGTACCTTTTTTCCATCGGTCTTGTTCTTTTGATTGTCCGTCTTGTCATTTCTTCAAAAAATCGATTCTTATGATGTGTAAATGACGCTTTAAGGAGCCCAGAGGGGCGTTCTTCTTTCTCCACGGTGCCCAGGAACGCCCCTCTGAAGTGCCGTGCCCGCCTAAATTTGAAATCTAATAACGCCTCCAAGTTCATCTAAATCCCCTCCCAGAGGCGCGGCTAAGTGCTCAACAACGCCCCCTCCTCAGCGCCGCGCTCTGCGGCAAACACCCCGATCCTCCTCTCGCCGGCATCCCAAATCCCGCGCAGGCGCAGTGCCGACAGTCATCTTATCATAGCCCAGGAAATCGCCGGCACTGCGCCTGCGCGGGGATTGGGATGCCGGCGAGAGGAGGATCGGGGTGTTTGCCGCAGACTGCGGCGCTGAGGAGGGGGCATTGTTGAGCACTTAGCCGCGCCTCTGGGAGAGGATTTAGATGAACTTGGAGGCGTTATTAGATTTCAAATTTAGGCGGGCACGGCACTTCAGAGGGGCGTTCCTGGGCACCGTGGAGAAAGAAGAACGCCCCTCTGGGCTCCTTAAAGCGTCATTTACACATCATAAGAATCGATTTTTTGAAGAAATGACAAGACGGACAATCAAAAGAACAAGACCGATGGAAAAAAGGTACTCTGTTAAACATGGATTCATGAAAAAAAAAATTGGGTAATTGCTAGTGACAGATTCCCTTTAAGCGCTGCACTGATATGTGCTAAAATCTTTTTTGAAATATTTGGGTGGAAAAAAAACTTGTATTCGGCGTTAAGCACTGCACTGATATGCGCTAAAATCTCTTTTGAAATATTTTGGTGGAAAAAAAACTTGTATTCTGCGTTAAGCGCTGCCCTTATATGCGGTAAAATCTTTTGTGAATTATTTCGGTGGAAATAAAAATTTCCACCTCCTCCATTAACTTCCTCATCTCTTCATTAACATCGGACACACTAACTTTACACCTCCCAGCTATATATCTAAGTGGTTCCTGCACCACCTAGGAGCGAATAAAGGTAAATGATACTGCCAGCCTTTTAAAGGGAACTACAGAATGATACCACAATACATTTAATATGACATTTAGCAAGAGTTTCAAGTTTCAGCTACTATTCTGATGCTGTTACCCGCCTGATGCCAAACATCTGATGCCAAGTGCTCCTTCTTTTACCCACCATTTTCAGCGAGTACTAGTATTGCCACCCACCTCCACACTATGTCACCTTGCCACTCTGTGGCGTACTGATGCTGCCATGTCTACACTATGTCACCTTGCCACTCTGTGGCCTCCTGGTGCTGCCATGTCCACACTATGTCACAGTGCCACTCTGTTGTGTCAGGCTGCTGCCATGTCCACACTATATGCAAACAAATGAAAAAAATTGTCTGGTATTTAACAGGCAGGAAGTGCTCAAACCCATATGCAGTTGTGCATATATAAACAGGGGAGCAAACCCTCACTTTTGGCCCGTTGCTAATGGCGATCCCCAGCAAAAGTGCATACAGTGGAGGATACCCGCGGCAGACCACAAGTACCACAATAGACATCCTACACAAGATAGCAATTATGTGGATGTGATAATCAATATAACAATATAATAATAGCAAAAACAGGTGCACTCTGCAGACTTACTAAACCCTCAAACTGATGATAAAACTGAGCGATTATCCAACATATCCCACTAGGGGGACATGTCTGAGCCCGAGCACCACGCCAAGGTTTCTCAAGTAGCTCGGGTACTAACACTCACCTATATCCCTAGTGAAATATGTTGGCTAATCTTTTAATTTTATCAGCAGTTTGAGGGTTTAGTAACTCTGCAGAGTGCACCTGTCTTTGCTATTATTATATTGTCATGTCCACACTATGTCACCGTGCCACTTTGTTGTATCATGCTGCTGCTGCTGCTACCGTCATGTCCACACTATGTCACATTGCCACTCTGGCCTCCTGATGCTGCCATCTCCACACTATGTAACCTGGCCACTCGCTGGCCTCCACATACTGCTGTCGACTACATACAGTACTCTGTGATTGTGCCACTCGGTGGCCTCCTCATACTGCTGCCACCTCCACACTGTCATTGTGCCACTCTGTGGCCTCCTGATGCTGCTGCTACCTCTAGACTTTGTCATGGGGCCACTGTGTGGTCTCCTCATGCTGCTTTCACCTCACCATTATGTCATAGGGACACTCTGTGAACTTCTAATGCTGTTCACACCCTCCCCACTTCATGACTGGGCCACTATTTTGCCTTTCGGCCTGGTTGACATCGTCATTTATTTGACCTTCCTTCTGATCTATAAGAAGGAAGGAAAAATGAGACACACAACAGATCCTGTCTGTGTAGCAGCTGTAAGGCCTGTATGGTCCCATCAGAATTGGCTTATGATTTGGTAGACAAAAGCAGGAGTGGGAACAAAACACAGAAGACATGCAAATATTCCATTCACGTGTCATCTCTGTTTTAGATCCACTCCTGTTTTTATTGGCATTAGCAATACTGAGCAAATGCTGACCGGGTGAAGGTGTATGCTCCAAAGACAGGATCCGTTTTTTGCGGGTTATTGTTCTGACGGATCAGAGGAAGGGCAAACTAATCAGTGATGTCAACACAAACTTACTGCTGACATCCTCTCCACTCTGTCAGGGGGCTCTACTTATATAAGCGTGTAATAGAACAGGTTCTGCAGAAATCTATGTGGAATCAGCTGACAAGAGTGTAAAAGGAGTGCACTTCTTCTTGACACTAACATCAACCTGAAAGGCTGAGTTCATACTTGAGTTATTAGGCCAGTTTTGGCCCTGTGACTGCCCAAATAAGTAAAGTGTGATTCTAATAGCGACACCTGTCATCTGCATGTCATACTAACTCACAGTATTATTTCACTACCCCAGCACAATCCCTATGCATGTTACTGCAAGTGTTCTGCACCCCTATAAAGGATCTCTATAGCCCAGAAATAGCATTTTTTTTTTACGCGATTCGCTGCAAATATATTTGGATCTAAGCAAATTTTTCTGAAAATTCGGCGAACCAGCATAATCACATTTTTTTGAAATTCGCTCATCTCTAATTATTTACGTGCAAAAGTTCAAAGAGGTTTTTGCTTTAGGCTACTTTCACACTAGCGTTGTTTTAATCCGGCGTTCAATTCCGACACCGGAACTGCCCGCCGGATCCGGAAAAACGTGTGAAAACGGATTACATTTGAATCCTGATCAGGATTTTGATCACAATGAAAAAATGCATTGGAAAAAACGGATCCGCCATTTATGGACTTTAACTTTTTTTTCACATTTTTCGGGTTTAACATGCAAAAGCCGGATCCGTTTTGACTGAACACACAGTGCCAGATCCGGCGTTAATGCAAGTCAATGGAAAAAAGGCCTGATCCGGCGTTCAGTCAAAGTGTTCAGGCTTTTTGGCCGGAGGTAAAAATACTGCATGCTACGTTTTTCTGAAAAGCCTGATCAGTCAAAAAGACTGAACTGGAGACATCCTGATGCATCCTGAAGGACTGACTCTCCATTCAGAATGCATGGGGATAAAACTGATCAGTTCTTTTCCGGATTTGAGCCCCTAGGACGGAACTCAGCGCCGGAAAAGAAAAACGCTAGTGTGAAAGTAGCCTTAATAAAGTATACATAATAAAGCAGTCATTGGCACAGGGACAAACTATAGTAAATGCACAAGAAATATATGAAGATTAAGAATCCTCCTATTTGCCAAATGTTAAGTATTTAGATTTATAGTACTACTTCAATTAATAGCATTAAATGAATATACAAACAGCAAACTCATAAGTAGAGTTGAACGAACACCTAGATGTTCAGGTTCGGCCGAACTTAAAAAAAAAAATCGGGTTTGGGACCCGAACTTGACCCCGAACCCGAACCCCATTAAAGTCAATGGGGACCCGAACTTTTGGCCACTAAAATGGCTCTAAAATAGCCCTGGAAAGAGCTAGAGGGCTGCAAAAGGCAGCAAAATGTGCTTAAAGGGAACCCGTCACCTGGATTTTGGGTATAGAGCTGAGGACATGAGTTGCTAGATGGCCACAAGCACATCCGCAATACCCAGTCCCCATAGCTCTATGTGCTTTTATTGTGTAAAAAAAACTATTTAATACATATGCAAATTAACCTGAGATGAGTCAGAGCCTGAAAATATGACTCTTCTCTTGTCACACAAGTAAGATATGACTCTTTTATGTTAATTTGCATATGTATCAAATCTGTTTTTTTTTACACAATAAAAACACACAGAGCTATGGGGACTGAGTATTGCGGATGGGCTACTGGCCATCTAGCAACCCATGTCCTCCGCTCTATACACAAAATCCCGGTGACAGGTTCCCTTTAAGAGCATGGCAAATGCTCTGCAAACAAATGTGGATAGGGAAATGAATAAAAAAAACATAAAAGACCTTAAAAAAATAAAAATTAGGAATGATGTAGCAGGAAGAGGTTGAGGAGGCGGTGAATGGGTGGATGTGGCCGTGTAGGCTCACGTGGCGGTCTAGGTGGAAGCGGCGGCGAAGGAGGAGTAGGTAGCCAACACAGATGTGTGTTATTTTGCATTTTTACATAGGGGTATCCCCCAAAATATTGGGACATATAAAAATAAAAAAAAGGAATAAGTACACTTGAGTACAAGGATGGATGGTTGAGGCTGTTAGAAATGCCTATTCTGCACAAGGTACAGATAAGTCTTGTGGGATCCAGGCCTGGTTTATTTTAATGAACGTGAGCTTGTCCACGTTGGCTGTGGACAGGCGGCTGCGTCTGTCTGTAATGACGCCTCCTGCTGTGCTAAATACACGATCAGAGAGTACACTGGCTGCAGGGCAAGCTCTGGCCATGTGGACAATTTGGAGACCCAGAAGTTGAATGGGGCAGAACCATCAGTCAGTACGTGTGGGCGTGTGCACTGGTACTGTTCCACCATGTTGTTCAAAGGCTGCCTCCTGCTAACACGCTCCATATCAGCAGTTCGGGCCAGTTGTTGCGGCGAGGTGACAAAGCTTTTCCACATGTCGGCCATGCTAACCTGGCCTTCTGAAGTGCTGGCGCTGATACAGCTGCGTTGGCGACCTCTTCCTCCACCCCTGCCTTCACCTTGTGCTTCCACTTGTCCCCCGGCGTCAGTCGAGAATGCTCTCAGGAGCGCGTCTACCAGCGTGCGCCTGTAGTCGCGCATCTTCCGATCACGCCCCAGTGAGGGAATTAAGGACGGCACATTGTCTTTTTTAACGGGGATCCAGCAGGGTGGCCACCCAGTAGTCAGCACACGTTAAAATGTGGGCAACTCTGCTGTCATTCCGCAGGCACTGCAGCATGTAGTCGCTCATGTGTCCCAGGCTGCCCAGAGGTAAGGACAAGCTGTCCTCTGTGGGAGGCGTATCGTCTGCGTCCTCCGTATCCCCCCAGCCACGCACCAGCGATGGGCCTGAGCTGCGTTGGTAGCCACCCCGCTGTGAACATGCTTCATCCCCATCCTCCTCCTCATCCTCCTCCTCGTCCTCCAGTAGTGGGCCCTGTCTGGCCAAATTTGTACCTGGCATCTGCTGTTGCAAAAAACCTCCCTCTGAGCCACTTCTAAAAGACTGCCCTGAAAGTGGTAGAGATGACCCCTCTTCCTCCTCCTCGTCCTGGGCCACATCCTCTTCCATCATCGCCCTAAGTGTTTTCTCAAGGAGACATAGAAGTGGTATTGTAACGCTGATAACGGCGTCATCGCCATGTTGGTGGAGTACTCGAAACAGCGCAACAGGGCACACAGGTCTTGCATGGAGGCCCAGTCATTGGTGGTGAAGTGGTGCTGTTCCGCAGTGCGACTCACCCGTGCGTGCTGCAGCTGAAACTCCACTATGGCCTGCTGCTGCTCGCACAGTATCTCCAGCATGTGCAAGGTGGAGTTCCACCTGGTGGGCACGTCGCATATGAGGCGGTGAGCGGGAAGGCCGAAGTTACGCTGTAGAGCAGACAGCCAAGCGGCGGCAGGATGAGAACGCCGGAAGCACGCACAGACGGCCCGCACTTTATGCAGCAGCTCTGACATGTCGGCGAAGTTGTGAATGGATTTCTGCACCACCAAATTCAGCACATGTGCCAGGCAAGGGATGTGTGTCAAACCGGCTAGTCCCAGAGCTGCAACAAGATTTCGCCCATTATCGCACACCACCAGGCCGGGCTTGAGGCTCACTGGCAGCAACTACTCGTCGGTCTGTTGTTTTATACCCCGCCACAACTCCTGCGTGGTGTGGGGCCTGTCCCCCAAACACATCAGTTTCAGAACAGCCCGCTGACGTTTACCCCTGGCTGTGCTGAAGTTGGTGGTGAAAGTCTGTCGCTGACCGGATGAGGAGGTGGTAGAAGAGGAGGAGGAAGCCGGGGAGGAGGCAACAGGAGGCAAAGAATGATGCCCTGCGATCCTTGGCGGCGGAAGGACGTGCGCCAAACAGCTCTCCGCCTGGGACCCAGCCACCACTACTTTTACCCAGTGTGCAATTAAGGAGATTTAGCGTCCCTGCCGTGCTTACTGGTCCACGTATCTGTGGTTAGGTGGACCTTGCAACAGATGGCGTTGCGCAGTGCACACTTGATTTTATCCGATACTTGGTTGTGCAGGGAGGGCACGGCTCTCCTGGAGAAGTAGTGGCGGCTGGGAACGACGTACTGTGGAACAGCAAGCGACATGAGCTGTTTGAAACTGTCCGTCTCCACCAGCCTGAATGACAGCATTTCAAAGGCCAGTAGTTTATGAAAGCTGGCTATCAGGGCCAGGGATCGAGGGTGGCTAGGTGGGAATTTACGCTTTCTCTCAAAGGTTTGTGAGATGGAGAGCTGAACGCTTCCGTGTGACATGGTGGAGATGCTTGGTGACGGAGGTGGTGTTGTTGGTGGCACATCCTCTGTTTGCTGGGCGACAGGTGCCAACGTTCCTCTAGAGGCGGAGGAAGAGGCCGAGGCAGCAGCAGAAGAGGGAGCAAGAGGGGCCTGAGCCCTTTCTTGGTTTTGAAGGTGCTTACTCCACTGCAGCCCGTGTCTCGCATGTAGATGCCTGGTCATGCAGGTTGTGCTAAGGTTCAGAACGTTAATGCCTCGCTTCAGGCTCTGATGGCACAGCGTGCAAACCACTCGGGTATTGTCGACAGCACATTGTGTGAAGAAGTGCCATGTCAGGGAACTCCTTGAAGCTGCCTTTGGTGTGCTCGGTCCCTGGTGACGGTGGCCAGTAGCAGGCGAACTGTTTCGGTGACGGCTGCTCTGCTTTTGCACGCTGCTCCCACTTTTGCTACGCTGTTGGCTCGTTCTCACCACTGCCTCTTCCTCCGATTTCTGAAAGTCAGTGGCACAACCTTCATTCCATGTGGGGTCTAGGACTTCATCGCCCCCTGCATCGTCTTCCACCCAGTCTTCCTCCCTGACCTCCTTTTCGGTCTGCACACTGCAGAAAGACGCAGCAGTTGGCACCTGTGTTTCGTCATCATCAGAGACGTGCTGAGGTGGTATTCCCATGTCCTCATCAGAAAACATAAGTGGTTGTGCGTTAGTGCATTCTATCTCTTCCACCCCTGGGGAAGGGCTAGGTGGATGCCCTTGGGAAACCCTGCCAGCAGAGTCTTCAAACAGCATAAGAGACTGCTGCATGACTTGAGGCTCAGACTGGTTCCCCGGTATGCACGGGGGTGATGTGACAGCCTAATGGGCATGGGTTTCAGGCACCACCTGTGCGCTTTCTGCACAAGACTGGGTGGGAGATAATGTGAACCTGCTGGATCCACTGTCGGCCACCCAATCGACTAGCGCCTGTACTTGCTCAGGCCTTACCATCCTTAGAACGGCATTAGGCCCAACCAAATATCGCTGTAGATTCTGGTTGCTACTGGGACCTGAGGTAGTAGGTTCAGTAGGACGTGTAGCTGTGGCAGAATGGCCACGTCCTCTTTCTGCACCAGAGGCTCCACCAACACCACCACCACGATCATGACCGCGTCCTTTATTAGAGGTTTGCCTCATAGTTAGCGTTCACCAAGCAAAGTAAAAAGTGGTTAAGTCTGTTAAAAATAATTAACCACCAATAAAAACCCTGATGTAGGGTATTGCACTCAATTTTTTTTAAACTCTATATGACAGCGGTATTTGTGGCCTAAATTTCACAGTAACTTATGCACGTCTAATCCCAGATGTGCAGTATATTAGAGTGGTTTTTAACCCCAGTAAGCAAAAAGCCGTATTTGTGGCCTAAATGTGACACTCACTTATGCACCTATAATCCTAGATGTGCACTATATAAAATAGATGTTTTTTTTTACCCCAGTATGTCCCAGTAAGAGAAAGCCGTATTTGTGGCCTAACTTTCACAGTCACTTATGCACGTCTAATCCCAGATGTGCAGTATATCAGAGCGTTTTTTAACCCCAGTAAGCAAAAAGCTGTATTTCTGGCCTAAATGTGACACTCACTTATGCACCTATAATCTTAGATGTGCACTATATGAAACAGATTGTAACGGTCGCGTACACACACACACAGGGGGGAGGGAAGTGACCACTGCGCTTCACCCTTACCCCTGGCCCTGCCTACTTGCCTCGCGAGTCCTAATGACAGGGGACAACTGGACGGCAATCCCTAACTTGGAATAAGTGCAGGGATGACAGACAGACAAACAACAGGACGTGAACGGACCGAGTCAATACCAGGAAAGCTGCAAAGTACAAATGGAGCAAACAGAGAATTGTCAGGAGAAGCCGGGGTCATAAATACCAGGAGAGCAGAGAAGTACAAGAGGAGTCCTAAGAGAGTAGTCAGGTGGGAGCCGAGGTCACAATACCAGGACGGATGCGCAGTACAGGAGGAGCAGGCAAAAGGATGGTCAGGGAACAGGATCAGGTAAGTATTCAGCAGTCCAACAAATAGCCAGGAACCTAGAAATTACCAGGCAACCTGTAGCCAGCAGGCTGCCTGTATTTATAGTGGGGAGTGAGGGTCATGTGACGTGGCCAGCGTCACATGACCGACAGACCAACCAGTCGAGCACCGAGTGATCAGCTCGGCGCTCAAGGCAGACTAGGAGCAGGGAGCCACCCAGCTAGTAAAGCTGCCCTGGGAATGAGGTCAAACACAGAACCTCATTCCAAAAGCTAAGCAACAGGTCTGCGGGCAATGGGGGACCGAGTGCACCTTCGGAACCCCGTGACAGTACCCCCCCTTTTACGAGGGGCCACTGGACCCAAGACTTCAGGCCGATGGCTTTTCAGGGTGTTCTAAATGAAATTTACGAACAAGTCTAGGAGCATGAACCTCCCTGGCAGGTACCCAAGATCTCTCTTCAGGTCCATACCCCTTCCAGTGAATCAGGTACTGCAAGGAATTACGCACCTTCCTGACATCCACTATTTTAGACACCACATACTCGACAGCATCATTAACAAGAACCGGCGGAGGCAAGGCTTTTGATGGTACTACCGGTTCAAAATATTTTTTTAAGCAGAGATTTATGGAACACATTATGAATGTGGAATGACTCAGGCAGCTCCAACCTAAAAGATACCGGGTTAATCACTTCCGTGATCTTATATGGTCCAATAAAACGAGGAGCAAATTTTTTAGAAGTTACCTTGAGAGATAGATTCTTGGAGGACAACCATACTTTATCCCCAACCTGAAAGTTTACCCCCCTTGAACGTCTCCTATCGGCCTTGAGTTTTTGAGAACATTGAGCCTTTTCTAGGTTCGATTGAACCCGGGCCCAAACTGTGCACAGTTCGGAGGAGAGTTTATCCGCTTCAGGGTTAGAGGAGGAGACGGACGACCCAGAATGAAAATGGGGATGAAAACCATGGTTACAAAAGAAAGGGGAGACCCCAGCAGAAGAATTGACACGGTTATTCAAAGCAAATTCAGCCAACGGAAGGAATTTGACCCATAATTGCTGGTCATCAGCAACATACAACCTCAAGAATTGTTCCACAGACTGATTAAGGCGTTCAGTCTGCCCATTACTCTCAGGATGGTAGGCGGAAGAAAAAGACAATGAAATTTTACATCTTTGACAGAAGGCCCTCTAGAATTTGGACACAAACTGCTCACCCCTGTCAGAAAAAATATTTTCTGGGATGCCATGTAAACGAACAATCTCTCTCACAAAAAAAGACGCCAGGGTTTTAGCATTCGGAAGTTTAGACAGGGCAATGAAATGAACCATCTTGCTAAACCTATCGACCACTACCCAAACCACAGTCTTACCCTTCGCCAGCGGTAGGTCAGTTATAAAGTCCATCGAGATATGGGACCAGGGTCTACTGGGAATGGGTAGGGGTCGTAGGTTACCAGCAGGGCGAGTCCTAGGTGTCTTGGACCTGGCACAAACCTCACAGGCTGACACGTAGGACTTGACATCCCTAGTTAGAGTGGGCCACCAATAAGATCTAGAAACCAGATCCTTAGTGCCCTTAACACCCGGATGTCCACAAAAGGCAGAATCATGACACTCACCCAACAGCTGGAGACGAAATTGTACGGGAACAAACAACTTATCTGTTGGGGTGGATACCGGTGCCAGATGTTGTTCAGACCTAATGCGATCCGAGATATCCTGGATAAGAGCTGCTAAGAAGATTTTTGCTGGTAGGATGGATTCAGGTGGTACCTCAGTAGGTTGAAAAGCCTGGAAGCTCCGAGATAATGCGTCCGCCTTCACATTTTTACTTCCCGGCCTGAACGCGATGGAAAAATCAAAACGAGTAAAAAACAGAGCCCATCTGGCTTGACGGGGATTCAACCTCTTAGCAGACTCAAGAAACATAAGGTTTTTATGGTCAGTGACAACAGTTACACAATGCCTTGTTCCCTCCAGGAAAAGCCTCCACTCCTCAAATGCCCATTTAATGGCCAGCAGCTCCCTATTCCCTATGTCGTAGTTTCTCTCCGTGGGAGAGAATTTCCTGGAGAAGAAGGCACATGGTCTCAGATTAGTGAGGCTAGCAGGACCTTGTGAAAGGACTGCTCCTATGCCGTCCTCGGACGCATCCACCTCCACAATAAAAGGTTTCTCCTGATCAGGCTGGATCAGAATGGGAGCGCTACTGAATGCCTTTTTTAATTTTTCAAATGAAGAAATGGCCTCAGTAGACCAATTCTCCAAATCCACCCCTTTCTTAGTAAGGTCGGTCAACGGTTTAGCAATTACGGAAAAATTCATAATAAATTTACGATAGTAATTGGCGAAACCTAAGAACCGTTGTAAGGCCTTTAAGGATGAAGGTCTTACCCATTCCTTAATTGCTAGTACCTTACCAGGATCCATCTTGAAGGCGTGAGGAGTCAGAACATGCCTTAGAAACAGAATCTCCTGTACACCAAAGACACATTTCTCTTGTTTAGCGGATAGCTGATTCTCCCTCAACACCTCTAATACTTGTTTAACATGAGACACATGGGATTCGAAGTCAGGAGAGAATATCAAAATGTCGTCAAGATAGACAATAACAAATTTACCTAAGTACTCCCTAAGAATGTCATTCATGAAGTTTTGGAACACAGCTGGGGCATTGATGAGTCCAAAAGGCATCACTTGATATTCAAAGTGTCCTACCGGAGTATTGAACGCCGTCTTCCATTCGTCTCCCTCCTTGATTCGGATTAGATTGTATGCCCCTTTCAGGTCAATTTTGGAAAACCAGTTTGCCCCCAGAACCTGGTTAAATAAATCCGGAATCAATGGGAGGGAGTATCTATTCTGGACAGTGATTTTATTTAATCTCCGGTAATCGATACATGGCCTAAGACCACCATCTTTTTTCTTAACGAAGAAAAACCCCGCCCCCATAAGAGAGACAGAAGGTCTAATATGCCCTTTACCAAAGCTCTCCTTAATATAATCTTCCATGGCCTTGCGTTCGGGCATAGAAAGATTATAAATTCGTCCTTTAGGAAACTTGGCCCCCTCTACTAGCTCTATGGTACAATCATAAGGTCTATGGGGGGGGGTAGAACCTCCGGGGTTGGTGATGAGAATACATCAGAATATTCTCTAACATCAGAGGGTAAAGTATCAGACTTTACTGAGACCCCTGCCTGTACCACGGACAAGCACGAGTCACACTTAGGCCCCCATTTCACCAACTGCCCATTGGACCAATTTATAGTGGGGTTATGTAGTCGGAGCCAAGGCAACCCTAGTACCACCTCAGCAGGTAGGTTCTCCAGGACTAGAAGCAAACATCTCTCTGAGTGGCACACACCCACGGTTAGAGAAATCTCTGAGGTACATAAGCTCACCGTACCACCAATAAGAGGAGTAGCATCAATAGCCATGACATGGATAGGAGTTGGTAAGGCAAACATAGGAATACCCAATCTTACAGCATACTCAGAGTCAATAAAGCTAGCCGCTGAGCCAGAATCAATAAAGGCCTTACTCGGCCATTTATCTACTCCCAGAGAAATCGTAATGGGTACCGAAAGCTTACATTTAGAAAATTCAGGGTGTACCTGGTCTTTAGGTTGCCTTGTCTTAGGAGACTTGACAGAGAGGACCTTCTTAGGACACTGGTTGATCCAATGGTCAGGATCTCCACAGTAAAAGCATTCTCCACGTGTGCGGCGAAGATTCCCTCGGGTCATGCCAACCTGCATGGGTTCCTCGGTGGAGACCTCAGCATTGTCTATGGGATAGGCCTCTGGCTGGACCACCATCTGGGAAGAGAACTGTTGTTCCTGTCGTCTCTCTCTAACCCGTCGGTCAAGTCGGACAACAAGGGTCATCATCTCCTCTAAGGTCTCTGGAAGTTGATAACTGACCAGAAGATCCTTTAATTTATCAGACAGACCTGACCTGAACTGACTCTTCAGGGCTGGTTCGTTCCATCCTGAGGGGACACACCACCTTCTGAATTGGGTGCAATAATCCTCCGCTGGTAAATTGCCCTGAACCAGTGTCTTTAGAGCCGTCTCGGCTACTAGAGCCCTGTCTGGTTCATCATAGAGTGTACCCAAGGCCTGAAAGAACCCCTCCACAGAATATAAACAACTGGTGCCAGCAGGTAAAGATCACCCTGTAATCGGGAAATGATAATGCCCACGCGTTGACTCTCGGGGCCAGAGGACACAGGCGCAAACGGAAGTAAAGTTTGCAACTCTCCTTAAAAGAGAGAAACTTCCTCCGGTCTCCAGAAAAGGGTTCTGGGAGCTTAATCTGAGGCTCAAAATGCGGACTGGAGGCCTGAGGAGTGGAAGAACCTTGCCCTAACTCAAAAGAACTGAGTTTTTCCCCTAACTCCTGCACCCTCTGCGTCAGATTAGAGACATGGTCAGTCAGGGTCACCAGAGGATTCATAATACAGTGGTTATTGGGCCTTTTAATCTGTTTAAACGGTCGCGTACACACACACAGGGGGGAGGGAAGTGACCACTGCGCTCCACCCTTACCCCTGGCCCTGCCTACTTGCCTCGCGAGTCCTAATGACAGGGGACAACTGGACGGCAATCCCTAACTTGGAATAAGTGCAGGGATGACAGACAGACAAACAACAGGACGTGAACGGACCGAGTCAATACCAGGAAAGCTGCAAAGTACAAATGGAGCAAGCAGAGAATTGTCAGGAGAAGCCGGGGTCATAAATACCAGGAGAGCAGAGAAGTACAAGAGGAGTCCTAAGAGAGTAGTCAGGTGGGAGCCGAGGTCACAATACCAGGACGGATGCGCAGTACAGGAGGAGCAGGCAAAAGGATGGTCAGGGAACAGGATCAGGTAAGTATTCAGCAGTCCAACAAATAGCCAGGAACCTAGAAATTACCAGGCAACCTGTAGCCAGCAGGCTGCCTGTATTTATAGTGGGGAGTGAGGGTCATGTGACGTGGCCAGCGTCACATGACCGACAGACCAACCAGTCGAGCACCGAGTGATCAGCTCGGCGCTCAAGGCAGACTAGGAGCAGGGAGCCACCCAGCTAGTAAAGCCGCCCTGGGAATGAGGTCAAACACAGAACCTCATTCCAAAAGCTAAGCAACAGGTCTGCGGGCAATGGGGGACCGAGTGCACCTTCGGAACCCTGTGACACAGATGTTTTTTTTTTTCACCCCAGTATGCCCCAGTAAGTAAAAAGCTGTATTTGTGGCCTAAATTTCACAGTCACTTATGCACGTCTAATCCCAGATGTGCAGTATATCAGAGGTTTTTTTAACCCCAGTTAGCGAAAAGCTGTATTTCTGGCCTAAATGTGACACTCACTTATGCACCTATAATCCTAGATGTGCACTATATGAAACAGATGTTTTTTTTTTTTTTCACCCCAGTATGCCCCAGTAAGTAAAAAGCTGTATTTGTGGCCTAAATTTCACCCCAGTATGCCCCAGTATGAGAAAGCCGTATTTGTGGCCTAAATTTCAAAGTCACTTATGCACGTCTAATCCCAGATGTGCAGTATATCAGAGGGTTTTTTAACCCCAGTTAGCATAAAGCTGTATTTCTGGCCTAAATGTGACACTCACTTATGCACCTATAATCCTAGATGTGCACTATATGAAACAGATGTTTTTGGGTTTTTTTCGTCCCAGTATGCCCCAGTATGAGAAAGACGTATTTCTGGCCTAAATTTCACAGTCACTTATGCAGCGATAATCTTAGATGGTTTTTTTTTAACCCCAGTGTCTCAAAGCAGTATTTCTGGACTTGCAGACATGCAGATATCCTGTGCTGGTGCACTATCGTTGCATAAAATGGCTGCCGATTATGTATTGATATTGACTAATTGAAGGAAAAAAAAGTTCGTTTTCAGTAGTAGTTGGCTCAGGGCAGGCTTAAAACAATTGTGCACTGCACCCACAAAACACATTTGCTGTAGATCGCTGAGTAAAGAAGCAGTTCTTCATAAGATTTCTCCCTGATCTCTCCCTCACAGCAGCTTGTTGTGGTAAATAATAATAGTTGTAATCCGCTCGCATCAAAGTTTGTGTAAGGAAAAAGGTGAATCCCTTCTCTCAGCCCCAGTCAGAGAGAGACACCAATATTACCATCTTGATAGAAAATTCTGAGCCACTCCTCCCGCCCTGCTCAGTCTGCTCAGCTTTTATTTACTAACAAAAGGTGTAAAAGGGGCTGGCCCAAGACAAGGATACAGGAAGTTATAACACGCAGGAAGTGATGTCAAAGGACAGGGCGGGCAATCAATGTGGCTGGGCAGACAATGCACACGCCCCATCCCTGTATAAGAAAGGATGAGTCATGTCCATTGTCTGATCAGCCAGATGGCCGCCCACCCCCCATCACTGTCAGCATGGACCTCATTCAATACTGCTCAAAGGTGATCAGTATCTAATAAAGATCATTCTACTAGTTCCTATAGGTTTGAAATTATCTGCGAGGCATTGCTACGGCTATTGTCAGTATACGGTACTAGTATACCGACAAGACAGATATGCATGTCTTAAAAGCAGATATGTCTCCAAGCCAATGAGAAGGTTTTCATACTGACGGTTTTGCCACTGGTCCCGATTCAGCCAAAGTACCCTCTGCTAGAGCGCTCCTTGGCTAAATCAGACACAGGGAGACAGATGACAAACTATAAAAACACACACACATCCTAAAGTAAAATGTCCGCATAATAAAATTTCCACAACAGTCCCTCCTCTTTGTCATATGCTCGCCAATGTCCCTCGACGGATCTCGATCTTCTTCTTTGAAAAAAAAACAGTCTTTGTAAAACAGAAAGTCAATCTTGACACGTCTTCTTTTCTTCTGGAGGTGACTTAGGAGGTGGCGTTTCGCGTTGGTCGTCGGCTGGTTTGGGATCCTCTGCATCTGGTCCATGGTTTGGTCTTCAGGGCGTCTTGTCTGTTCGGTCTTCGGTAACTCAGTCGATTAGACATCAGGAACATCTAACTCCAGCGTATAGAAGGAATGGAAACAAAAAACATTAGTACATGTCCCATTTCCTTTCACCCGGATCCAATGGAAAACCAGTGAGCCCCAAGTCCTCCCAAAGCTTTAAAAAAGGATTCTGACCCTCACTAGTCATAGGTCCGCCTCTGTCCTGCTCCTGTCAGTATGGGCCTGACCCTTGTCAATGGTGTCTGCTAGCCAGGCATAACCTTCCTCACAACCGGATGATCCCACATCTACGGATCCCAATAAAAAGAAAGACGATCCAGCTTCACTGAAAAATACTTGAGGCTTTATTTGATCCCGTGCAGATAAAAACCAACATACAGCAATGCAGAAAATCGACCGGTTTCGGATCACTATAGATGTGGATCCTTAGTCATGATGTGCATCAGTAGGAGGTGAAGTCGAGACTAAATAGTGAACCACTGAGAACAGGTGATCACAATCAGGTACAGGACACACCTCCTGATGACATCCTCCACAGATAAAGTGCATAACAATTACAACATGCCAAAAAAGACATAGAAAGTAAGATAAAATTTACAAAATGCAATAAAAAAGAACTAAAAATATTAGTAATGTAGGATAGTATCATGACGCCTGTTCAATCCTGACGGTATCCGTGAGCCTAATTTGAAAATCCAAAAGCACTCACGATTGAGCAACTTTTTCTTGTGATCACCGCCTCTGCTTGGTCTATTAACCCTCTCCACTCCTTGTACTGACATGCTATCTGTATTACCATTATGAACCGCAGCGAAATGCAAACTTGCGGCGGAAACATTTTGGATCTCTGCTGATGTCGCTTCTCTGTACACGGCTATCCCCCAGGATCTCGCCATTATCTCCTTGGGTTGGTTTTTGAGTCTTTATTCCAATTTCTCATTACCCTTTAGAGATTTCCTCTGCAAAGTTGTATTATTTCTTATGCAGCACAATTATTTTATGTTTAATGGGAGGTTTTTTCTCCAATGCAGAGGAGTCTCTATGGGGGCCCGTTTCTCACCATCGCTTGCAAACATTTATATGGCATGGTGGGAACACCATTTTCTTTTCTCTGATTCCAACCCATGGAGTGGATCCGTCCGGTGGTACGGTCGCTACATCGATGACCTGCTCTTTGTTTGGTCGGGCGATGTGGCGGCCGTACCATCATTCGGATCCTTTCTCAATGCCAATAATTGCAACTTACGTTTTTCTCTAAATTCGCACAAGACCCTAATATCCTTTTTGGATTTGTATTTGGTGGGGGACGTGGGGGCTGGCCGTGTACAGAGTCGCACGTATAGAAAAGTAACCGCAGGAAATACCATCCTGCATGCGGGATCCTGTCATCCTGCACATACTGTCCACAACATCCCCAGGGGTGAATATATTTGTGCTTTGCGCAATTGCTCCTCTAGTGAAACCCGTATTGAAGAAATGAATACTGTTACCACCCGTCTCCTAGCGGGGAATTATCCCAGCAGACTTTTAAACCGATCCAAAAATATGGTCTCCACTATGTCTCGGGATAATCTAATTTTCCCAAACAATAAGCCCAAACTTGGTCATAAAGAGAAGCAAGTGATTTTTTCCACGAGTTATAGCTGTGAATACTCACAAATATGTAACATTGTCAAAAGACATTTTCATCTTCTCAAATATGACCAAGTCTGGGGTGATGTTGTAAAAAGCGGTGTTAAATGTGTTACCCGACGTGCTGCTACTTTAGCCAATATGGTGAGTCCCTCTCTTTACCAGGATAAACCTGGGTCCCAGCCTACCTGGCTGAGACACATAGGTAATTTTTGAATGTGGACATAAAAAATGCACATGTTGCTCACATATGAGAATGGGCCCGCATATTCTGTCTACAAGCAATCACACTACTCACACTATTCAGCAATACATTAATTGCAACACCACATATGTGGTATATTGCATAACATGTTCTCTGTGTAATCTACAGTACGTCGGGTGCACATCAAACTGCTTAAAAGTTCGAATTTGCCGTCATATCTCTGATGTACCCCATGCTAAAGTAAAAAATGTTTCCGCCGCAAGTTTGCATTTCGCTGCGGTTCATAATGGTAATACAGATAGCATGTCAGTACAAGGAGTGGAGAGGGTTAATAGACCAAGCAGAGGCGGTGATCACAAGAAAAAGTTGCTCAATCGTGAGTGCTTTTGGATTTTCAAATTAGGCTCACGAATACCGTCAGGATTGAACAGGCGTCATGATACTATCCTACATTACTAATATTTTTAGTTCTTTTTTATTGCATTTTGTAAATTTTATCTTACTTTCTATGTCTTTTTTGGCATGTTGTAATTGTTATGCACTTTATCTGTGGAGGATGTCATCAGGAGGTGTGTCCTGTACCTGATTGTGATCACCTGTTCTCAGTGGTTCACTATTTAGTCTCGACTTCACCTCCTACTGATGCACATCATGACTAAGGATCCACATCTATAGTGATCCGAAACCGGTCGATTTTCTGCATTGCTGTATGTTGGTTTTTATCTGCACGGGATCAAATAAAGCCTCAAGTATTTTTCAGTGAAGCTGGATCGTCTTTCTTTTTATTGGGATCCGTTGTGCGCCTAAGGTTCAGGGCGAGGTCCGGGCTCCTGGCTTCCTGTGGATGAGCGCGACATCTCCTAGTGTTATCCCACATCTACGGGTCGCCTAGCTGCCCGGACAGCCATACAGGATTAATAAGCAAGGAGCAGGAGCCAGAGCTAATATTAATATTACCCTTTAGGAATGTATCGTCTATCAACAAATGCCTCCTTGTAACAAATAAACAAAAGTGATACTCTGCATTCTTTGACTTAGTTGAGCAGCTTCTTGCAGTGACCGGTGTGGATCCAGTTGTCTCTTCCCTCGAACTTCAGAGAGGTTTGCGTCATCAGCAGCACCTGGAATGGCCCAAGATATCTCGGCTCTAGTCCCGTCCTTGGATGTTTCTTTAGCACGACCCAATCACCTGGTTGAACACTGGTTATTGAGTCTGGGTCCGGAAGAAACTCCAGGATCCGGTGGTGGACATCGGGTGATAACCCATGGGGCTGCCTGGGGGCATACCTGATGGAATAAAAGGGTTACAGCGGAACATTCAGGCCATGGATCGGCCGTGATTTTTACCTTCTTTGCAAAAATCGGACCCAAGTACCAGCAAAGAAAAGGATTGACACTTGAGAGGTTAGAAAGTTTGAAGATCGTTGTTTTCTGCACCACTTTCCCCCTTCTCATCGTCCTTAAAACCAGGATGAAGAGAAGCTGGATTAAACATGGTGCATCGTCTTAAGGTTAGATGGAGAGATGAGGGAGGGATGAGAGAGAGAGAGGGAGAGATAGAGAGAGAGAAAGAGAAAGAGAAAAGGTGCTTCTCTTGGACTCTGCAGTTTTTGCGGGACGGGATTACATGACAGTGTTAGTTCGCACTGTCTGGGACTTTTGAATGCCCTGTTGCTGGAGCTCGATGGATTCGTGCAGCCACAGTTCTGCCTTCTGGAGGGAACCATGGCTTTGGAGTCTAGTGGGGAATTCACGGACAAACTTTTCCCAAATCCAGACCTCAAAGGTCCCTTCTTTGGGGATGGTCCACTCTGAACCTACAGTCCATTGGTGCCAATCTTTGAGGGGCTTAAAAACTCCTCCTCCATAGATGGATTTCATGCACTGCTTGGCTATCCTATAGTCAGAAGTGGTACCCTTCTGTTCCCTAAATTACCCTAAACTCATGCTCGAGCCTTCTAAAAGTAGATGCGTCCATCTCCAGTTTCCCGCGACCTACGCAAGGAATTTTCCCGCGACCTACGCAAGGAATTGTCCCGCGACCTACGCAAGGACTGCCCTGCGACACACGCTGGGCGGCTGTTACTCCCCTTCGTTCGCCTCTGAGGTGCCCTAGGGTTTCTGGCACCGACACACGGACTCCGTTCACCCTAGTTAGACCTCAGGAAAAGGAGTAACAGTGTGAGGAAAAGGGCTCTCGCCGACACACGGCGGCCCTCTGAGTCTCCTAATGAGATATACCAGCCTCGGTTTTGGCTCTGAATTGTGACCTGACCACAGAATAGGGCTTCCAATTGACTTGGAGTGGAAAAAGGGGTGCACAGAGAACACACAGTACCTTCTGTGGGGACGAGGGGTGCACAGAGAACACACAGTACCTTCTGTGGGGACGAGGGGTGCACAGGAAACAAACACACAGTACTCCTGTCGGGAAAGGGGTTACTCACACAGCTATTGGTATGCCCAGGTGATATATATCACCTTGTCTCCTTAAAAAAAATGCTCATCAACTCACTTTCCTTTGCCGATATGATTCTATATAGTCAAGCTGAACAGCACACAAAGCCCTTTTTGCAGTGACTGATCAAAAACCTCTCACTCAGCAGCAACCCTTGAATTCAGACAGTAGTTCCCACACAATATCATGAGACCCCCAGTACTCCTAACCAAATCTACAGATAAAAGAGAGGGAATGAAGGAGAAAAAAAGAAAAAGAGAAAAGCGCCAAAATATGAAAAACCTAAAAAATTTATAATAGACTAAAAATAAAAATAACTTAAAACCCAAAACTCATACAAAAACTAAACCCTTAGGAACACATACAATTGTGTAGGACTGAATTAACAAATCAATGTCTTGGATGGTTCCCCTGAAACCGTACAGGAGAATTTCTACCCACCCAGTTATTGAAATGTTAATTTGCCCAGCCCCAAACAGCTTCAGATTCATTTTACCAGAGAAGCAGGATTTAACATTTCAATGTCCCAAAACCGGTTTTTCCTAGACCTTGACTGTCCCTGGGTTCTCTGCCTTTGCAAAGAAGCATGTCTGGGACCATTACCCCACCTTGCTGAATAAACCACTTCACTTCTAGGTGTGGTTCTGGGGTACTTAACATACCTGTATCTGTTGCCATTAGCAACGTCACAATATCGTGCAATGTGCCCGTATTCCCTGCATGCAAAACAAAGGATAGCTCGCCTCCCTGCATAATACCTTGTCTGGGCACATGGCGATTTGATTTGGCGCACATTAACCATCCTAGCATGACTAGACCCCACACTACAATCTGTATTGAGTCCACTTACCACGGACTCATCTGAGGAATCTTCTGACCTTGTGTTGATACTTCCAACTCCAGGGTCAGACACATTGTCCATCTCCATCCCTGAGTCGGTTCCACTATCTGAACCACAATCCTCAGACTTCTCCATGCTTACAGTGCATACATTGCCTCTAACCCCAGACACATTACTCTTCAACGGTTGTTTCAATAACTCTGGCAATTCCCTTACAGCACCATGTGCATGCGTCAGGCTTTCAGATAAACATTCATTTTCCTTGCGCAGCTCAGTATTACACCTCACAGTACATTCATAATTAGCGCTGCTGGACAAGAGTTCTCAATTTAACAATTTCCACTTTTAAATCTTCCACTTCTCCTTCCAAACTCAGCTTCAGCCTACAAGACTCCTGATATTTATCCGCTATCCACCAAGCAGCAAAAATCAGAGCATACTTGCCTTTCCTTTTGCGCCATTTTTTGGTACCGATCAGGTTTGCTACACAATTCTGGGCCTGCAGCCATGGATCAGTAGATCCCTGCATAGCCTGAAGAATGGCCGCCGTGTCCTTCAATTTTGCTACTTCTTTAAAAATACTTTCCATTGCACAAAAACAAACACCACAATGGTTGCTACAAAAAAACAAAACACTAGTACCAATTTCTAGGATATGTCCCAATACTTTTGGCACAGAACCTTTCTACACTGTAGTACCCGTATTAATTATGCCAAACAAGTCTACAATTCAGTGTAACAGCCACAGATATACTGTACAAACATTAAGCAGAATCATCAACTATATACCGATTTCACCACTAAACTGCCACTAATGCTCACACAATGATTCCTGTATCAGACTGATCAGTGAGCTATAACATAACCAAACACTCAACTGATATCCAGCACAAAACTTATCAAAACAAAATCAAACTGTACATAGAAAGGTTACAAAAAGACAAGATAACTATTCGACAAAACTAACATTTCAGCTCGCTTTCCATAGTAAACTTAAATAAAATGGCCGACAAGCACATGGTAAAGATGGCCGACATGCACATGGTAAAGATGGCCGACAAGCACATGGTCATAAAGATGGCCGACAAGCACATGGTCATCACACAGATGAAATCAAGATAGTGTCTACAAAATCCAGCAATAAAAACAGTTTCTATATTTCCTGTTCCCTGCCCCTTGAAACCAGAGCAAAACCTCCACTCTGTGGGTGATTTACAGGTTAACAATATAAAAATACTCTCTAAATGCTGTCTCTAATGTACAAACACTAAAACCAATTGCTGCCTCTATAAACCTCTATAAAATTGCCTCTTACAAAATCAAAGTAACATAAAAGTTAAGAAGTTACAAAAAACACAATACCCTGTTCTACTCATCATACAATCTCATCATACAACCTCTGTACAATCAACTAGGGAAAAACACTTACCTTATCCTCACACCCCTTGATGCAGCAGATAACAACCATATACACCAAAAGGTTCTTTTAAGTAGATTTCTTTCCCGATATCAGCAGATTGGAGTACACAGATTTAAATTCACAAAGAGCAAAACTTTCTCAAAAATGAGAGTAAGGAAAAAGGATATTACCTTATGCCGGTCTTTTTTGCTTTTTGAAAATTAGGCTGTGTCTCCTTTAAGTTCTGCTGATAACGGGGAAAAAAAATTAGCTTTCTAATTCGTGGTCGCCAACTGTTGTGGTAAATAATAATAGTTGTAATCCGCTCGCATCAAAGTTTGTGTAAGGAAAAAGGTGAGTCCCCCTTCCCTCAGCCCCAGTCAGAGAGAGACACCAATGTTACCATCTTGATAGAAAATTCTGTGCAAACTCCTTCCGCCCTGCTCAGTCTGCTCACCTTTATTTACTAACAAAAGGTGTAAAAGGGGCTGGCCCAAGACAAGGACACAGGAAGTGACAACATGCAGGAAGTGATGTCAAAGGACAGGGCGGGGCAACCAATGTGGCTGGGCAGACAATGCACACGCCCCATCCCTGTATAAGAAAGGATGAGTCATGTCCATTGTCTGATCAGCCAGATGGCCGCCCACCCCCCATCACTGTCGGCATGGACCTCATTCAATACTGCTCAAAGGTGATCAGTATCTAATAAAGATCATTCTACTGGTTCCTATAGGTTTGAAATTATCTGCGAGGCATTGCTACGGCTATTGTCAGTATACGGTACTAGTATACCGACAAGGCAGATATGCATGTCTTAAAGGCAGATATGTCTCCAAGCCCACGGGAAGGTTTTCATACTGACGGTTTTGCCACTGGTCCTGATTCAGCCAAAGTACCCTCTGCTAGAGCGCTCCTTGGCTAAATCAGACACAGGGAGACAGATGACAAACTATAAAAACCCACACACATCCTAAAGTAAAATGTCCGCATAATAAAATTAGCTGCAGCCTATCCCTACACTAATCCGAGCAGAGTGACGGGCGGCGCTACGTGCCACCAGCTTAAATAGAGGCTGGGTCACATGCTGCAGTTGGCCAATCACAGCCATGCCAATAGTAGGCATGGCTGTGATGGCCTTTTGGGGCAAGTAGTATGACGCTTGTTGATTGGCTGCTTTGCAGCCTTTCAAAAAGCTTCATAAAAATCGCCGAACACCGAACCCAAACTTTTACGTGAATGCCAAAAAACCTAAAGTTCGGTACGAACCCGAACTTTACAGTTCGGGTTCGCTCAACTCTACTCATAAGGTCATTATAGCCTTTGGTGTAAAAGTGTTCTGTGAGACAGATTGTTTTTTTAATCTCCTTCAAATTCTAGATCTCAATGGAGTAAACCAAGCATTGACCTCAATTGCAAATAGAAATATTTGATACAGAAAATCATGTATCTGCCTTTTTGCAAAAGTGAGAATTATATTTCTTCAGTGGTTTGCCAATAACAATTGGTCGGAAGAATGACAGATGTGAAAAAAGTTGAACTTGATTTAGTCTGCTTTCACAGTCGCGTTTTGGCTTTCCGTTTGTGAGATCTATTCAGGGCTCTCAAAAGCGGTCCAAAACGGATCAGTTTGCATTCTAATGCATTCTGAATAGAAAAGGATCCGCTCAGAATGCATCCGTTTGCATCAGTTCAGTCCCCATTCCGCTTTGGAGATGGACACCAAAACACTGCTTGCAGCGTTTTGGTGTCCATCTGATGAAACTGAGCCAAACGGATCCGTCCTGGCACACAATGTAAGTCAAAGGGAACGGATCCATTTTCACTGACACAATCTGGCACAATAGAAAATGGATCCGTCCTCCATTGACTTTCAATGGTGTTCAAGACGGATCCGTCTTGGCTATGTTAAAGATAATACAAACGGATCCGTTCTGAACGGATGCAGATGGTTGTATTATCTCAACTGATCCATCCATGACGGATCCGCACAAAACGCGAGTGTGAAAGTAGCCTTAAATGTTTAGTTCAACTTAGTTAATGATGTACAGTATATAACTTTGCAACAATGCCAATGTTCATTTGCCAACAGATATTATGGCTGAATAAAAGTTAAATGAACCTACCCATGTCAACTAAATGATATCCAACTTCTGCATAAAATTACAAATACCAAAATCAGAAGGTACTATAATCTTTGAAGCTAGTTATGTACATGGTGCTCTATGTCCTCTGTCACGACTCCCAAGCGAAAAATTTAATAATGTAAAAATTATTGGGGTTATTTATCAAACTGGTGTAAAGTAGAACTGGCTTACTTGCCCATAGCAACCAATCAGATTCCATCTTTCGTTCTCTAAAGGAGCTGTGAAAAACAAAAAGGTGGAATCTGATTGGTTGCTATGGGCAACTAAGCCAGTTCTACTTTACACCAGTTTGATTAATTACCCCATATAGGTCCTCTATGCTCTTCATAACTGACAGCAGCAGAAGATAGAGGAATAGATGCTGAGTTTGGGGACATAGCGTTTTCTAGGATTTGAATCCTTTTTTTTTTCAATTAAAAAGCTGTTTAAATATTGACAGGATTTAGCAGAAAGCCATTATTTTTTACTTACCCTATCCAAACACAGAGTGAAGTACAGCTATAAATGTATGCAAACTGATACAGAATGAAGAAACTACAAAAAAGGAGCAACCCAAATAGATACTATGAAGATAATTATTATGAAGGAAATGTTTAAAGTCAGTTTTCTTAAAGTTTGTGTTGCTATAATTTTGCCAAATTTATCAAACATTGAACAATGTTTGATAAATTTACTTAATATTTAAAGGGCATCTGTCAGCATATTTGTGCCTATGAAACTGGATAATCATGTTGTATGTGTGCTTGGCAGCTGAAGTAGGGATGAGCAAACTTGTCAAGATTTGTTTCGGTTCCAATTTGCTGAATTTTTGAAATAGTTGTGTTCGGACCCAAATTGCTTTGGGAAGAACCAAATTGGCTCCAATTGCCCTGGAAATTGATATGTAGCACCCTCTAGTCTCATAGGACTCTCCTAGGAATTATTTGGAAAACATGCAATCTCTTTACATTCATCTTTTTATGATTTTTTTTTCTTTTTCTCTCCCCCCCCTTAAAGAGGACCTTTCACTTGTAAAAACAATGTGAACTAAGTATGCTGACATATAGAGCGGCGCCCGGGGATCTCACTGCACTTACTATTATCCCCGGGTGCCGATCCGTTCTCCCGTTATGCCCTCCGGTACCTTTGCTCTGTAAGTTATAGTAGGCGGTGTCTTCCCTTGTCCTGTGGGCGTCTCCTTCTCCTAGGCTGCAGCGCTGACCAATCGCAGCGCACAGCTCACAGCCTTGGAGGCCAGCGCTACAGCCTAGGAGAAGGAGACGCCCACAGGACAAGGGAAGACACCGCCTACTATAACTTACAGAGCAAAGGTACAGGAGGGCATAACGGGAGAACGGAGCGGCGCCGCTCTATATGTCAGCATACTTAGTTCACATTGTTTTTACAAGTGAAAGGTCCTCTTTAAGCTCTTTAACACAACAACTGCAATAACAAATATTGTCAGAGTGACACTGAAATACATAACTATGGGTAAAAGTATGGCTGACAGCTTTAACAAACAGAGTGTTTAAAAATACACCGCACACTTATATTTCATTCTTTCTTTTCAAATACTTTTTATTAATTTTCATAGGTAAAGGAGAGTTACAAAACATAGTAGCAGAACATACAACTTGCTATATCAGGCAAGTACAATGATACAAGTAACAGTTGGTATGGACTCTATCAATGTATTGACATGGGACTTATACGCCCTCAAATTAAATATCAGCAAAGTACAAAAATGTATTGGAGATCTACAAATTATTTTTTTATCTGAACCTTAACCGCCTCCGGACCGCCTAACGCAGGATCGCGTTCCGGAGGCGGCAGAGCTGTGCAGAGTCACGCATATACGCGTCATCTCGCGAGACGCGAGATTTCGCTCAAAGCCGGCCCGCGCATGCGCATCGCGGGCCGGCAAAAGTTAGAGGACAAGTTCGTCATCAGCCTGCCAGCCACGATCATTGGCTGGCAGGCTTTCGATTTTCAAAAAAACGAATGAAAAGCCAGATAACACATCATATTAGTAAATAAGATGTGTTAAATGGCTTGTCTGCTCCTCTGCTGGTCCTTTTCGTCGGTTGGTTCCAGCAGAGGAGCAGAGATCACTGTGAGTACCCACCAACACTACACTTAGCCCCAGATCACCCCCCATCACCCGAATTAACCCCTTGATCACCCCTTGATCGCCCCTGTCAATCACCTAGTGAAAGGAAAAAAGTGATCAGTGTAAACTGTCACTTTCTTTTCCCACTGGTATTGACTGTTAGGTTTTAGGATAGTTCAGGTCCCTTGGTTAGGTAGTTTAGCGATTGTTTAGCGCCCAGCCCACCGCACCGCAGTCACTTATTCGCTGTTTAGCGTATCGCTAATCAGCATTTGTACTTTTATAGTATCTGTAAGTGATCAAAACTGATCACAGTCAGATCTATAATTCTATTAGTGTCACCTTAGCTCGCCCTCCACCCAAAACGCAGTGTTTGCCCGATCAGGCCTGATCGGTCGCCCACACGTGCATTCACCCACGCCCGCCCCGCCGCAGTGACAAAAAATATATATTTTTTTGATCACTGCACAATCACTTTTGATATTTTTTATCAACCGCAGCAGCCTCCGGTACTTCGCTAGCCTCCCCTTTGTAAGACAGGCTTGCTTTTTTTCTTGGGTAGTCTCAGGGAATACCCCTAAATTTAGTAGTCCAAATGTCAAACAGGGGGTATTCTTCTGAAGAGGCCTACAGGATTCTGACCCAGTCGGATGAGGAATGGGAACCCTCATCTGACGTATCTAGCGGGTCAGAATATGAACCTGTAGAAAGCAGTGGCACTCTGACCCAAAGTTCGGACGAGGAGGTGGAGGTCCCTGATAGCACCAGGCGTACCCGGCCCCGTGTCGCTAGACCACAGGTTGCGCAGGATCCGCTTCAAGAGCAGCAGAGTGGGGCTGGCGCTGTCGGATCACGTGGTGAGGCATACACCAGCAGCGCAGCCCTCCCTGGACCTAGTACCAGCACTGCCATACAACATAGTGAAGTGGCGAGCACCAGAAGGGCAGTTGAAGCTGGTACGGTGGCACGTGCAGTAGTTACCCCATCGCAGCCACCTCACAGACAGGCCCGTAGAGCCCCTAGAATCCCTGAGGTGCTGGCAAACCCTGATTGGCAGTCACCAACTTCAGCCGCACCATTAGTTCCCCCTTTCACCGCCCAGTCTGGAGTTCGGGTTGAGACAGCTCAGATCGGTTCGGCCCTGGGATTTTTTGAGCTGTTCTTGACTGCGGAGCTCTTGGACTTAGTCGTGGCAGAGACAAACCGGTATGCCACACAATTTATATCCGCCAACCCGGGAAGCTATTATGCCCAGCCTTTCCGGTGGAAACCAGTCCAAGTTTCCGAAATTAAAATTTTTCTGGGCCTTCTCCTCAACATGGGTCTAACCAAAAAGCATGAATTGCGGTCATATTAGTCCACGAACCCGATTCATCACATGCCCATGTTCTCTGCTGCTATGTCCAGGGCACGATTTGAGGCCATCCTGCGTTTCCTGCACTTTAGCGACAACACCACCTCCCGTCCCAGAGGCCATCCAGCTTTTGACCGGCTCCACAAAATTCGGCCCCTCATAGACCACTTTAACCAGAAATTTGCAGATTTGTATACCCCAGAGCAAAACATCTGCGTAGACGAGTCCCTAATACATTTTACCGGGCGCCTTGGCTTCAAACAATACATCCCAAGCAAGCGTGCCCGGTATGGGGTCAAATTGTATAAGCTCTGTGAAAGGGCCACAGGCTATAACCACAAATTTCGGATCTATGAGGGAAAAGATCAGACCCTGGAGCCGGTCGGTTGCCCTGACTACCTGGGGAGCAGTGGGAAGACAGTCTGGGACTTGGTGTCACCCTTATTTGGCAAGGGGTACCATCTTTATGTGGACAATTTCTACACAAGTGTGGCCCTCTTCAGGCATTTGTTCCTAAAATAGATTGGCTGCTGTGGCACCGCGCAAACTAGTCGCGTGGGCTTCCCCCAACGGCTCGTTACCACCCGTCTTGCAAGGGGAGAGAGGGCTGCCTTGTGTAACGAAGAACTGCTCGCGGTGAAATGGAGAGACAAGCGTGACGTTTACATGCTCTCCTCCATTCACGCAGACACGACAATACAAATTGAGCGAGGAACCCGTGTCATTGAAAAGCCCCTCTGTGTCCACGACTATAATTTTCTCATGGGAGGGGTGGACTTCAATGACCAGATGTTGTCTCCGTATTTAGTTTCCCGACGCACCAGACGCTGGTAAAGGAAAGGTGTCTGTATATTTAACCACCTCCGGACCGCCGAACGCAGCGACGCGTCCTGGAGGTGGTTGATTCATTCCGTCTGGACGCACCGGCGCGTCCTCTCGCGAGACGCGAGATTTCCTGTGAACGTGCGCACACAGGCGTGCGCGTTCACAGGATCGGAAGGTAAGCGAGTGGATCTCCAGCCTGCCAGCGGCGATCGTTCGCTGGCAGGCTGGAGATGTGATTTTTTTAACCCCTAACAGGTATATTAGACGCTGTTTTGATAACAGCATCTAATATACCTGCTACCTGGTCCTCTGGTGGTCCCTTTTGTTTGGATCGACCACCAGAGGACACAGATAGCTCAGCAATATGTAGCACAAAGCACCACACTACACTACACCCCCTCTGTCACTTATTAACCCCTTATTAGCCCCTGATCACCCCATATAGACTCCCTGATCACCCCCCTGTCATTGATTACCCCCCTGTCATTGATCACCCCCCTGTAAAGCTCCATTCAGACGTCCACATGATTTTTACGGATCCACTGATAGATGGATCGGATCCGCAAAATGCATACGGACGTCTGAATGGAGCCTTACAGGGGCGTGATCAATGACTGTGGTGATCACCCCATATAGACTCCCTGATCACCCCCCTGTCATTGATTACCCCCCTGTCATTGATCACCCCCCTGTAAAGCTCCATTCAGACGTCCGCATGATTTTTACGGATCCACTGATAGATGGATCGGATCTGCAAAACGCATACGGACGTCTGAATGGAGCCTTACAGGGGCGTGATCAATGACGGTGGTGATCATCCCATATAGACTCCCTGATCACCCCCCTGTCATTGATTACCCCCCTGTCATTGATCACCCCCCTGTAAAGCTCCATTCAGACGTCCGCATGATTTTTACGGATCCACTGATAGATGGATCGGATCCGCAAAACGCATACGGACGTCTGAATGGAGCCTTACAGGGGCGTGATCAATGACTGTGGTGATCACCCCATATAGACTCCCGGATCACCCCCCTGTCATTGATTACCCCCCTGTCATTGATCACCCCCCTGTAAAGCTCCATTCAGACGTCCGCATGATTTTTACGGATCCACTGATAGATGGATCGGATCCGCAAAACGCATACGGACGTCTGAATGGAGCCTTACAGGGGCGTGATCAATGACTGTGGTGATCACCCCATATAGACTCCCGGATCACCCCCCTGTCATTGATTACCCCCCTGTCATTGATCACCCCCCTGTAAAGCTCCATTCAGACGTCCGCATGATTTTTACGGATCCACTGATAGATGGATTGGATCCGCAAAATGCATACGGACGTCTGAATGGAGCCTTACAGGGGCGTGATCAATGACTGTGGTGATCACCCCATATAGACTCCCTGATCACCCCCCTGTCATTGATTACCCCCCTGTCATTGATCACCCCCCTGTAAAGCTCCATTCAGACGTCCGCATGATTTTTACGGATCCACTGATAGATGGATCGGATCTGCAAAACGCATACGGACGTCTGAATGGAGCCTTACAGGGGCGTGATCAATGACGGTGGTGATCATCCCATATAGACTCCTTGATCACCCCCCTGTCATTGATTACCCCCCTGTCATTGATCACCCCCCTGTAAAGCTCCATTCAGACGTCCGCATGATTTTTACGGATCCACTGATAGATGGATCGGATCCGCAAAACGCATACGGACGTCTGAATGGAGCCTTACAGGGGCGTGATCAATGACTGTGGTGATCACCCCATATAGACTCCCTGATCACCCCCCTGTCATTGATTACCCCCCTGTCATTGATCACCCCCCTGTAAAGCTCCATTCAGACGTCCGCATGATTTTTACGGATCCACTGATAGATGGATCGGATCCGCAAAACACATACAGGCGTCTGAATGGAGCCTTACAGGGGGGGTGATCACCCCATATAGACTCCCTGATCACCCCCCTGTCATTGATTACCCCCCTGTCATTGAGCACTCCCCTGTAAAGCTCCATTCAGACGTCCGCATGATTTTTATGGATCCACTGATAGATGGATCGGATCCGCAAAATGCATACGGACGTCTGAATGGAGCCTTACAGGGGCGTGATCAATGACTGTGGTGATCACCCCATATAGACTCCCTGATCACCCCCCTGTCATTGATTACCCCCCTGTCATTAATCACCCCCCTGTAAAGCTCCATTCAGACATCCGCATGATTTTTACGGATCCACTGATAGATGGATCGGATCCGCAAAACACATACAGGCGTCTGAATGGAGCCTTACAGGGGGGGTGATCACCCCATATAGACTCCCTGATCACCCCCCTGTCATTGATCACCCCCCTGTCATTGATCACCCCCCTGTCATTGATCACCCCCCTGTCATTGATCACCCCCCTGTAAGGCTGCATTCAGATGTCCGTATGATTTTTACGGATCCACGGATACATGGATCGGATCCGCAAAACACATACGGACATCTGAATGTAGCCTTATAGGGGGGTGATCATATTCCACTAACTTGTGTCAAAAAATAAAATCTCACATGAACTCACCATACCCCTCACGGAATCCAAATGCGTGAATTTTTTTAGACATTTATATTCCAGACTTCTTCTCACGCTTTAGGGCCCCTAGAATGCCAGGGCAGTATAAATACCCCACATGGGACCCCATTTCGGAAAAAAGACACCCCCAGGTATTCCGTGAGGGGCATATTGAGTCCATGAAAAATTGAAATTTTTGTCCCAAGTTAGCGGAAAGGGAGACTTTGTGAGAAAAAAAAATAAAATCAATTTCCGCTAACTTATGCCAAAAAAAAAAAAATTCTATGAACTCGCCATGCCCCTCATTGAATACCTTGGGGTGTCTTCTTTCCAAAATGTGGGGTATTTATACTGCCCTGGCATTCTAGGGGCCCTAAAGTGTGAGAAGAAGTCTGGGATCCAAATGTCTAAAAATGCCCTCATAAAAGGAATGTGGGCCCCTTTGCGCATCTAGGCTGCAAAAAAGTGTCACACATCTGGTATCGCCGTACTCAGGAGAAGTTGGGCAATGTGTTTTGGTGTGTCATTTTACATATACCCATGCTGGGTGAGATAAATATCTTGGTCAAATGCCAACTTTGTAAAAAAAAATGGGAAAAGTTGTCTTTTGCCGAGATATTTCTCTCACCCAGCATGAGTATATGTAAAAAGACACCCCAAAACACATTGCCCAACTTCTCCTGAATACGGCGATACCACATGTGTGACACTTTTTTGCAGCCTAGGTGGGCAAAGGGGCCCACATTCCAAAGAGCACCTTTTGGATTTCACCGGTCATTTTTGACACATTTTGATTTAAAACTACTTACCACACATTTGGGCCCCTAAAATGCCAGGGCAGTATAAATACCCCACAAGTGACCCCATTTTGGAAAGAAGACACCCCAAGGTATTTCATGTTGGGCATAGTGAGTTCATGGAAGTTTTTATTTTTTGTCACAAGTCAGTGGAATATGAGACTTTGTAAGAAAAAAAAAAAATCAGCATTTTCCGCTAACTTGTGACAAAAAATAAAAAGTTCTATGAACTCACTATGCCCATCAGCGAATACCTTAGGATGTCTACTTTCCGAAATGGGGTCATTTGTGGGGTGTTTGTACTGTCTGGCCATTGTAGAACCTCAGGAAACATGACAGGTGCTCAGAAAGTCAGAGCTGCTTCAAAAAGCGGAAATTCACATTTTTGTACCATAGTTTGTAAACGCTATAATTTTTACCCAAACCATTTTTTTTTTACCCAAACATTTTTTTTTATCAAAGACATGTAGAACAATAAATTTAGAGAAAAATTTATATATGGATGTCGTTTTTTTTGCAAAATTTTACAACTGAAAGTAAAAAAATGTCATTTTTTTGCAAAAAAAATCGTTAAATTTCGATTAATAACAAAAAAAGTAAAAATGTCAGCAGCAATGAAATACCACCAAATGAAAGCTCTATTAGTGAGAAGAAAAGGAGGTAAAATTAATTTGGGTGGTAAGTTGCATGACCGAGCAATAAACGGTTAAAGTAGGGTAGGTCAGAAGTGTAAAAAGTGGCCTGGTCTTTAAGGGTGTTTAATCTATGGGGAATGAGGTGGTTAATTCAATTGGCTCTGTACAATAGTTTTGTTCTCTACAGTAAGACTGGGAGAACACGATCCTTCCTCAAATTTCAGGAAGAGATCATCGAGAACCTCCTGTATCCAGAAGGTTCCGTGGCCCCATCTACCAGTGTAGTTAGCCGTCTACACAAGCGACATTTCCCCAGTGTCGTTCCTGGTACCTCAACCCAACCGTCACCCCGAAAAAAATGTCGTGTCTGTAGCAGGAGTGGAATAATGCGTGACACCCGCTATTTCTGTCCTGACTGCGCTGACCACCCTGCCCTATGCTTTGGTGAGTGTTTCCGGAAGTACCACACACAGGTACACTTAGCATAGGGATTGCATCTCACAGGACAGGCACACAGGGCTATTAGGGCCCTTTTACTCACAGCTGCTGCAAACCTCTCCTTTCACATGGGATAAAGTGCATAATGTACTTCGCCACATCTTTGGGCGATTTGCGCTTTGCACATTGTCCCATGGGGAAGGAGAGGTTTGTCCTATAAAAGGTAAAAAAAAAAAAAAAAGGTAAGCAAAAAAGTTAACTTCAGTTCAAAAAGTTAAAAAAAAGTTTATATGTTCTGTTCAAAAGTTATTATAAAGTTAATAAAATTTATTGTGTTGCGGCCTGGTTTTTTCTTTTTTGTTTTGTTTTTTTTACCTTCCAGGTGGACCAACCGATCGACTAGCTGCAGCACTGATGTGCATTCTGACAGAAGCATTGCGCTGCTGTCAGATTACACACAAGTCGGTGTATGCGGCGCTGCAAGACGAGATTTCTCCTCTGCAGTAAAAGATACGTTTGCCGAGGCATATGAGCTGAAGAGGTGGCGGTGTTCATATGCTTTGGCAAACACTTTTTATATATATAAAAAAAATAAAAAAATCCCGGCAGTGATTTATTCATCCACATCGATTGATGTGAATGGATAAATCTGGTTTGCCAGGGCATACAAGCTAAGTGGGTATGGATGTTGGGCGGAGCTCCTATGTCCTGGCAGACGCCTTTCCCCTCCTTTTTTTTTTTTTTGGCAGAGATTTTTTCATCCACATTGATCGATGCGAATGAAGAAATCTGTGCCGTTCATTTTTTTCTTTCAGCCCAGAGGCTGAACGGAAAAGAAAATCTCATTACCTGTATGCTCAATATAAGGAGAATAGCAGAAACTCTTAATGCTGGCCATACATGTAATGATTGCGGAGACCCTCAAATGCCAGGGCAGTACAAACACCCCACAAATAACACCATTTTGGAAAGAAGACACCCCAAGGTATTCGCTGAGGGGCATATTGAGTCCATGAAAGATTGAAATTTTTGTCTCAAGTTAGCGGAAAGGGAGACTTTGTGAGAAAAATAAATAAAAATCAATTTCCGCTAACTTGTGCCCAAAAATTTTTTTTCTATGAACTCGCCATGCTCCTCATTGAATACCTTGGGGTGTCTTCTTTCCAAAATGGGGTCACATGTGGGGTATTTATACTGCCCTGGCTTTTTAGGGGCCCTAAAGCGTGAGAAGAAGTCTGGGATCCAAATGTCTAAAAATGCCCTCCTAAAAGGAATTTGGGCACCTTTGCGCAACTAGGCTGCAAAAAAGTGTCACACATGTGGTATCGCCGTACTCAGGAGAAGTTAGGGAATGTGTTTTGGGGTGTCATTTTATATATACCCATGCTGAGTGAGATAAATATCTTGGTCAAATGCCAACTTGGCATGGGTATATGTAAAATGACACCCCAAAACACATTGCCCAACTTCTCCTGAGTACGGAGATACCACATGTGTGACACTTTTTTGCAGCCTAGGTGGGCAAAGGGGGCCACATTCCAAAGAGCTCCTTTCGGATTTCACCGGCCATTTTTTACAGATTTTGATTTCAAACTACTTACCACACATTTGGGCCCCTAGAATGCCAGGGCAGTATAACTACCCCACAAGTGACCCCATTTTGGAAAGAAGACACCCCAAGGTATTCCGTGAGGGGCATGGCGAGTTACTCCAATTTTTTTATTTTTTATCACAAGTTAGTGGAAAATGATGTTTTTTTTTACAAAGTCTCATATTCCACTGACTTGTGACAAAAAATAAAAACTTCTATGAACTCACTATGCCCATCAGAGACCCCATTTTGGAAAGAAGACACCCCAAGGTATTCGCTGATGGGCATAGTAAGTTCATGGAAGTTTTTATTTTTTTGTCACAAGCTAGTGGAATAAGAAAAAAATAAATAAATCATCATTTTCCGCTAACTTGTGACAAAAAAAAAAATTCTAGGAACTCGCCATGCCCCTCACGGAATACCTTGGGGTGTCTTCTTTCCAAAATGGGGTCACTTGTGGGGTAGTTAGACTGCCCTGGCATTCTAGGGGCCCAAATGTGTGGTAAGTAGTTTGAAATCAAAATGTGTAAAAAATGGCCGGTGAAATCCGAAAGGTGAACTCACTATGCCCATCAGCGAATACCTTAGGGTGTCTACTTTCCGAAATGGGGTCATTTGTGGGGTGTTTGTACTGTCTGGGCATTGTAGAACCTCAGGAAACATGACAGGTGCTCAGAAAGTCAGAGCTGCTTCAAAAAGCGGAAATTCACATTTTTGTACCATAGTTTGTAAACGCTATAACTTTTACCCAAACCATTTTTTTTTTTTACCCAAACATTTTTTTTTTATCAAAGACATGTAGAACAATAAATTTAGAGAAAAATTTATATATGGATGTCGTTTTTTTTGCAAAATTTTACAACTGAAAGTGAAAAATGACATTTTTTTGCAAAAACATCATTAAATTTTGATTAATAACAAAAAAAGTAAAAATGTCAGCAGCAATGAAATACCACCAAATGAAAGCTCTATTAGTGAGAAGAAAAGGAGGTAAAATTCATTTGGGTGGTAAGTTGCATGACCGAGCAATAAACGGTGAAAGTACTGTAGGTCAGAAGTGTAAAAAGTGGCCTGGTCATTAAGGGTGTTTAAGCTATAGGGGCTGAGGTGGTTAAATAAGGTTGAATAAGAAACATACATACAATACTCCAAGTCTTATTAATACCTCGTAAGCAAAGGCCCTCCTAGTCCGGGGCTCTGTGTAATCTTACGTCCTGATCCTGAGAACCGACCTTGTACATGGAACCTATTGTTCAAAGACTTAGGAAGTAGAGCAGAGGTCGGGAGTAGGAAGTGATACTTTGCCAGCGTTAGCTCTTAAGGTCTATGCCTGATTGTGAATGTTAATTAAATACAAAAGAAGAGAACTCATAACGAAGAAGGAATAACAAGAAGGAAGGAGGAGGGAAGGGGGGTGGGAGGGGGTGTACCAATGAATAATAGTAATGAGGTGGGTAAAATTTGTGCATAGGCGCCGGAACAGATCGGAATCCTATTACCAGTTGTCTCAAGGGTTATATGTTAGTGTTCTAGACTGGGTCAAGAGGAAACTGCCTATGGATTGTTTTCTGAGGATATCCAGTTCACCCAGGGAAACCAGACTTTGTTATATTTATGATGTGTCCTCAGTTTCCAATGGGATAATTCCTCCAGTCTGGAAATTGACGCTATCTTGTCCAGCCAATGTGTGCTGGACAAAGGGCCCTGTGTTTTCCAGTTAGAAGCTATAAGTAGCCTAGCCGCAGCTAGAAGGACTCTTAAAAGTCCTTTTTCTGATGAGGTCAGATGGTTTGGTAAAAATTTTAAAAGGGCAGTCTCTGGGCAACTGGAAATCCTCATCTGTTCTTTCTTTAGGATAGAGTTGATTTTGTTAAAAATCTGAGACCAGAACATTTGTATTAATGGGCACGTCCACCAAATGTGTAAGAAAGTGCCTCGATCTTTTAGGCATCTCCAGCATTTATCTGATGTAGTACTATACATCTGGCTTAGTCTGACCGGTGTAAGGTACCATCTGGAAATCACTTTATATGTGTTTTCCTGAATGTTGGAGCATCTTGAGGACAATTTTGGTGACATTAGTATCGATTTAATATCCTCTTTTGTGAATTTGATATTTAGGTCTCTTTCCCATTCTCTCAGAAAGTATAACGAGCTAAGGGTTTCATTTTGAAGTAGATTCTGGCATATGTGTGTATAAGTTTTTTGGGGGTCTGTGTTTGTGATATTAACCTCTCAAACCAGGAAGGTTCCTTTGTTTGATAGTCTGGTGACATTGCCTTTTTTAAAGCTTTTGATATATTATTGTGATGAAGACTATTAAGTTGTGAGGTCCCACACCTCTCTCTCATGGTTTGTAGATCTGGAATGCTCCCGTCTGGGTCCAATAAGTCTGCAGGGGGGGTATTGTCATGTCATACTTGCGTTGGCAAGGTTTTAAATCCTTCGACAGCTGTGAGAAGACAATCACCTAGACTTAGTAGATGAGAGGGGTATTTTGAACAGATGTCTCTCAGGGGCTTTAAACTCCATAAGGACAGCGTCGCATGAACTAACATGTTGTCTTTTTTTGTGATGGGGGCTGCTTGTGGATCTGTGAGGACTAAATTTCTTAGCGGGTATCCGGTTATTTCTTCTTCTAACTGGATCCACAGCTTATGTTTCGGGCGTCTCACCCAATCAATAATTCGGCTGAGGTGAACAGTTGTAACGTATCTGTTTAGTGATGGGAGGCCTATACCTCTTTTGGTGAGAGGTAATTGGAGGATTTTGTGGGAGATCCTTGGTTTTATTTCCCCCCAAATATATTTAGAGCATATTTTCCTAAAGTACTCCAGGAAATGTTTTGGAAGGTTAATCGGGATTTCCTGTATGAGGTAAGTGAATTTAGGGAGTATTAAGGAGTTAAACATATTTTTGCGTCCCAGCCATGAGATAAAGGTGGGGGACCATGAACTCAACAATACTGGAAGGGAATTTAGCAGTGGTATGAAGTTTAGTTTGTATAGCTTATTGAGGTCCGACGGGATATCCACCCCCAAAAATTTCAAGGAGCTTCTAGTCCATTGAAAGGCAGAGCTATTTTCTAGGTGCTTAAGGACCCTGGGAGAGTAATGTATGCCCATTGCTTGTGACTTGGAGACATTGATTTTAAAATTGGAAATCTCACCAAATCTCTCGAAGGTTTCGATGATGTGACGAAATGCCTGTTTAGGATTTGAGACGACCAAAAGGAGGTCATCTGCATTTTAGACCAGTAATCTCAGGGTTCTGCCTTATAGATTGTAGCAGGGGTTCTATTGACTGAATAAATAAAATCAGGGATAACGGACAGCCCTGTCTAGGGACATCTTTTCTAAAGCCAATGCTTACTCCCCTTGAGGCGGCACCGTCTGCCCCACAGTGATACCAATTTGGGAATCTAGAGAATGAGAGGTCTGGGTATCTACTGTGTTTATAATGGGTTTCCTGGAGAAAGAGAACCGAGCATTTCTCCTTCCCCAGGAGGGAGAAAATTTGGGATCTTTTAGATGGATATCTAAGGCCCTTCACATTGTAAGTGACTAAATTCAGATCAGCCATAATGTTTAGGATAAGAGTGAGTTAGAATAGTCAGACCATCATCATGTGAGTATAATATATAAGGTATCATGCTGAATAACTTGGCAGCCCCAAGGATAGCAGGCACCCGTCTTACATTTATAAGGTGGCTGTAGGAATAATATTTCAATGTATCATGACTGGATAAGAAGGAAAGGAAAGCACAACCATGAAGTAAACAAAACCTACGTTGTCCTACATTGGAGTAGGTAAAAAGAATAGACATGTGGGGGAAAAAAGGTCTGTAGACCTGAGAATAGATCTCCAGCACTAATATAAGAGAACTGAACATATGAAGAGATGACTTGGGTAGAAGTGAAGGTAGAAGGGGAACGATAGTATCCCTGTCGACGTAAGGGTAAAGTTGGAGAGGAAAGAAAGAGACAGGGGCTGTAATAAGTTGAGAAGCATCTCGACCTGGGTTACACTTTAAACTAACTGTAGCGTCATAGACACAAAATATATGAAGGTAAAGAAAACACAACTAAAGACAGTTATAGAGGTGCCTCATGGAACTTGAGCGAGTCTCTTCAGTGTTAGCTGTCGGCTTCTTTTCCCGGTTCTTTGTGCTTTGGGGGTCCATTGGAAAGTAAACGGGATGACTGTAGAAACAGCTGGGAGCGCGGCAAGGTCCTGATATAGTTCCCATTTCTCCACTTTCAAGGGGGGGATTTGCAGCTGCTTGTATAGGTCTTCCAATTTGGAGTAAGCTGAGATATTGAAGCGGCGTCCAGCCTGGGAAAATGAAAGTCCAAAAGGGAAGTTCTACTTGTATTGAATCTTGTTAGATCGCAGCCACTATGTCAGAGGTTTCATGGCTCTGCTTTTTTTTAAGTGTGGACGGGGCTAAATCTTGGTAGATTGTAACCTGTGCCCCCTCATAAGAAAAATCTGGACGATTTCTTGCAGCCTCCTGAACCGCCGCTTTAACCTGGAAGTTGAGAAACTTGAAGATCACGTCCCTGGGGGGTTTCTTCTGGTTTAGGCTTAGGATGTAAAGCCCTGTGAGCTCGCTCTATAACTGTATCAGGCTCGTAGTCTGGGCCTAAGAGCAGGGAGCAGATGGATTTTACTGTGGAGGGAACGTCTCCGGGCTGAAATGATTCTGGGATCCCTCTGAGGCACAGGTTGTTACGGCGCCCCCTGTTTTCCTGGTCTTCCAGGGCATTGTGCAGGTCATTGAGGTAGGCACTGCATTTGTGGAGGGAGTTAGTGGTGGCCGTCTGGTAATCCAGAATTAGAGCCTCGTGAGATTCAAGTGTCTCTATCCGATCCCCCACTTGCCTCATCTCCTGCCGGAGAGCTGAAATTTTGTCGATGACCGGCTCCATGACTTTGCAGAGGGCTTGTTTCAGGTAGTGCCTATTGATGGGAAGCGCACCTTTACCCTGCGGCTCATCTGTATCGCTTTCCTCCTCTGAGGGAGCACTCAGAAGCCTTCTGAGAGTGAACCGGCGCCATCTTGGGTTCTCGCGCCACAAACGAGGAGGCAGCCTTCTTTATAAATTTATCCATTTCTCCGGCAGTGGCTTTTGTCTTGTTAGTGGTCGGATGTTCTCCAGCCTTAGCGTTCCCGATCTTCACCATTATTGGTCAAGTTCAGACAGTTTGCTGGCAGTAGCAGGTGCTAATGGAGATCTGTATAGTGTAGCTCAGAAACGTGCAGCCATCTCTGACCGGCGCAAGCTCTGCCCCTCCGGCTTGCCTGTTCTACACTAATAGATGGAAGGTTTAAATTCCGTAGAAACTCAGAGGTGTAAACATTTTTTTTGCTTTTTACCTCTTCTGATTCTACCGAATTAATGTTGTAGAGATCTGAGTAGAAGTCATGGAAAGCCTGAGAGATCGAAGTGTCATCTCTAAGAAGTTG